>NC_142520.1:32379314-32451814 GCF_964205215.1 Stylophora pistillata
GATATCAGTGAAAAAAACCTGTGTTCGAAGTAAAAATACGGTAACAAACAAGAAGAAGTAGGTAACTGTTTTGAAAGCTTATCGGCCAGACGTAAAACGGTATTGGTACGCATCTGTGATATTGTACCGCTTATATAGAAAAATTCGGGCAGTGAATTTTTCTTGAATCGCATGACTGAATAAAAATAAGAAAACAAGAAATTAAAACAGCAACATTGTTTGTTTTTATCCCGTACGCGCGCCCTTAAGAAAGCCATTTTAAAGTCAACTGTCAGAACTGTTATTGCTGAGGGAATGGAAAGCAAGGTAAGTCGCTCACATTTGAACCGTCGGCAGTTTTATTTGTACCTCGTGAATTTTTCTTGAATCGCATAGCTAAAGCCACCAAATCACTGGGCGAAACCAGATGTTTAGTATTTTTGTGCGCCAAGCCAGTGCGCATACAATGGAAACCCTTTCAAAGTCAGGTGTCAATATCTAGCGAATAGAGGGAACAAGATATTTTTAGAATGAAAACCACTTTTATTTCAAACTCGTGGAGAAAGCAGTGCCTCACATTTCACAATCTTCAGCAAAAAAACTGAAAGTACAAAATACGGAGTTATTTAGGACGGAGATTTGCCTGCTACCACTCAACTTGGCAAAATGTGGCGCCGACAATCAACAACTCAATGGTCAAATCCTCAAGCGAAATAAAAATTTTAAGCGTTCCGGTATCAGGCAAGATCTACAAAAAACCGCCAAGTGCTTCACAGTTATAAAAAAAAGTGTATTCAAAATATAATGATTAAGACTGGAATTTCTCGGTAAACTCTGACGAAAAACAGAGCAAAAAAAGGTTAAAAGTCACAATTTAACTGTTTTTCTTTCATTGCAGGCAGTCGCTCGTTGGTGTCAATGCTGGAATGAAAGTGTATGGAAATACTTTTACTGAATAATTATTAAAAGTTACTTTAGTAAACACCCCGCCGACTGCTCCTGCCATCAGGTAACTAGAACGACTGGCATTGCTGTCAAGGTCACTAGTGAGGATTATGGCTGTACCTGGATATGGATTCCGGATTGGAGTGGCCAGTGAGCTCTGATATCTCCAGTGGGTCAAAATCATCACGAAGCGCTTGGATGACTGTTTTGCGACCACTCAAAGTTTTCAATTTGCCGTATAGTGTTTTTTCAAACCATGTTGCCTCTAAAAGAGGTCAGCTCGTCATCTGTATAAGCTAGAATGGATTGAATTTCCGAAAAAGATGCTTGACCTTTTTCGGCATTGATACCTGTTTTGGTTTTCTTTCGTAACGCTTGTTTGGTTTTCCATGGCAAGAACTGTCGTTTGGCTTTCTTCCCTCGTCTCTGGCATTTTCATTTTTTTTCTATGCGTTTTCTCGTACTTTTGAGGTTGAGTGGTTTCCTCCAATTCTCTAAAAACTTGAATTTCAATTCAATATTTGGAAGGCATTCGTTTTCTATAAATTTGTTCATATTTGTTCATATTTTCATAGCCGGCGTTAGTTGCATTTAAGTTTTTTACGTTCGTAACAATAATTTTTGCTCGCGACTCACGTCAGCGATATCGGTTTATGCATTAGTGCGATTCCAACCTAAATACCCTCTCTTTCGGTTGACGTATTGACCAATCAGAGCGCGTGTTTACCTTAAGCTATGCGATTCTCTTTGAAATAATTCATGTGTGAGGGTTGCTTATTATTTCCTTAGAACTAATCAAAAAAAAAAACACGGGCATAATTCAATAGATCACCCACTGCTAAAGCGTACCATTTTAATCAGGTCGCATTCAGTTTTCACGAGCCCCTTCAAACAAGCCTGTGTTCGAAGTAAAAATAGCGTACCAAACAAAAAGAAATAGGTTACTGTTTTGAAAGTTCATCGGCCATGCGTAAAACGATACTGATCTACATCTGTGATATCGTAATACTTCTCTTTGAAATAATCCATGTGCGAAAGTTACTTGTTATTTCCATGGTACTATTAAGAAACACGAGCGTAATTAAATAGATCACCCACCGCCAAAGTTTACCATCATTAATCAGATTACACCAGATCCTACAAAGCCCCTTCAAACAAAATCGCAGGGGGACTTTTGCTGTATTTGCTCCTCAGTGCTGATTACACATTGAGAAATATGACCTCTTTTAATTCTAATCTGAATGAAGCTCTAACTTCTACCAAAAATCACAGCAGAGAGAGAGAGCTTTAGTGGATAGCGAAGCATGAAATTAAGGAGGGACAGAAAAGCTGGTGGTCTTGTCCAATGTGAATATGCGTAATGATTTAATCATTTTTTTTTTATCGTTATTATTATAATTTCTTCTCTTCCCAAGAGTTGATACCGCTACTTGCGATGAATTTATCCAAACCCAAATACGCTCAGAGCTGCCTACAAAGAAAATCGCCTACTTTAAAACCCTTTACTTTAACCGTCGCGCCCTCGTGAATTTATGTTTTAGAAGATGTCGTTGCAGCATCGTACCCAAGATCGACACGCTATGCTGAGAAGTAGCATCTAAGAGTGTTGGACTTACAGCAATCAGCGGGAGCAGAGGAACGGCCATCTTGCTCCAATCAGCAGCTTGATGAAACCTGATGTCGGTAAAAGTAGTAGTAGATTCGACTAGCGGAAACAAATTACTCTTGAGGACTTGCGTCAGAAAGCGATCTCATCTGAATACCTTGAGCCATTAACGGGATGAGATCAACTTGAATACAACGAACACCTGCCGTATTGTTGGCAACGATATGTTACACAACAAATTGTATGGTCGCTAACGATAATTCTATTTAAGAGTGTTGGACTTACAGCAGTGAGCAGTAGTAGAGTAAGGGCCATCTTGCTCCACTCACAGCTTGATGACACCTGATGGCGGTAAAAGTTTTAGCAGATTCGACTGGTAGAAACAAATTACTCTAGGACTTGCGTCAGAAAACGAACTCGTTAGCTTGAGCCATTACGGGAAGTGATGTACATGAATACAACGAACACCTGTAATATTGTTGGCAATAATATGTTTCACAATAAATTGGATAGTCGTTACCGACAATTCCCTTTTATGGGACGAAGTCTACCTATTAAAGTCACGTTGCTCTTATCATTTATGAGATGATCTCCCTTCAAAACAGTAAAGATGATAAAACACGTGTAATAGAAAAGTGAGAAGTTTGTAGCTATAGTCATCAATTTTTAATTCTTCTGTTTGTTGTGTGTAGATCTTTAGTTCTCTATGAGAATAGGCGTTGCTGGATAACTGGTTTAGATGCAAAACGGTCACGTAAGGTACTGATTTTCTCATTCTCCTATTTTCTCATTTTTCCTCTGAATTTTAATTCTCCAGCTGAACAAATGAGAAAGAATATAATGATAAATAAAGAAAGAGGTTCCCCGCAGCGTCCATTGTAAACTTTCCCTTTGATTTCAAGTAAAGGAATACTAATTGTAAACTAATTACTTATTCCACGTAATCGTAGCCTGACCTTCGCGTTCCTTGGTTTACATAAACCCGTTTATCTCAAAGTTAAACTTAATGCATGATCTTTCGCTGTGAACAGTCGTGCGCCAAATTCAGAAATTATTAAGAAAAAAAATAGAATTTGTAAAGACATAATTCGTTCAAAAATCAACCGCGAACCCCGGCAAAGTCTTTCCACTGAGAAAGTCACGACGGAGTTGATGCGCTCACAAAGCGACATGACGCGTGAGCTAAAAGCAGCATCTTATAGGTATAATAAAATACTTGTTTCAAATATTCTCGTCTTGAAGGTCGCCAATTTTTCTTAGCTAAAGTGCAATGCATGCTGCGACCTACTCCGAAGGAGACGCTAGCCAAATATCCGCAGGCGGTCGCTGTATTTATATTTCACGACAAAAATCATGACGGCGACAGCATTAAAAGAGGGTAAGACAAGGAATATAACCAGTAGAACAATAACTTAAAGCCTCTTACTCAAATTAACGTCTTCGTAGGAACTGTCGTGACTCCTAATTTTCTCTTTAACGTTGATAAACGTTGTACATGAGTAAACCGAACAAGACGAGAAATTGAGTGAACGAAAATAAACTGTAGCAAACTGGCAAACGTTTAATTCAGCGATCAAGCAACCGTAAGGATGAATAATAGACACCCTAAAATTTGGACCTAAAAGGTGGAGGGGGTAGACACCACATCACAAATTTTCATCTATCTACTTATTTTCTTTCTTCTTTTCATCTTTTTTCACCATATTTCCTGCCCAACACAGCTAATTTAATTTCATACAGCTATTGTGATACCTTAAGCAAAAAGCTGAAGGTAGGGTAAAAAATCAAATGATCGTCTACGTTTTTGAATTTGTGTATTACTCCTGGAGGATAAAGGAAAAAAATTTAAACGTTGTATTTTCATAAAAAAATTGAAGTACCTTCTGTTTTCATATCGCAGTAAGCGACTACAATCTTTCCAGGTATGTTGGAGTAAAAAAAAATTTTCGCACCGACTGTTTGCCCTCCTTCGTTTGTCTAAATCTCTTTACACGTTTCAGCCGGAAGCTCTGGAATGGACCCGAGAGGCACTGAAAATCAACGGATTGTTTATTTCTTCTATGATACATTCTTAATTCTTCATTTTATTTATCTAGCCCTTGTATGAAGATCTCACCTCTCTTCATGTCTTTTTTAAAATAATATCGTTCAAAATTTGAAACAAAATCTTCTAGTCGGGCCGGCTTCCTTGGTACGGTTGCTCAACTCGCAAATGTCTTCGGTAAAGACGTAGTTGAAACTCTGGCATCTGATGTCATCATAACATTCCCGTAAACACACATCACCAGATGCCGCTTTTGTGATCTTTTTGAAGACATGTTGTCGCAGCATCATACCCAAGATCGACACTTCTCTTTTGGTGTTGCTATGCTGAGAAGTTGCATCTAAGAATGTTGGACTTACAACGATCAGCAGCAGCAGATTAAGGAACATTTTGCTCCGCTCAGCAGCTTAATGACACCTGATGGCAGTAAAAATGTCAATAGATTCGGCTGATGGTAAATTTTGCAAGCTCGCTAAGGCTTTATGAATCGAGGCGACAAAGTCTTTTAAAGGAAAAAATTCCGGAGGCATCGACGGTTGTGAAACTTGTTCCTCAATTTGATACTATTTTTCTCTTCCACAATCAATCATGCAATCCTCATACATTCCTAAACTATCCTCTGCAAAACAACAACGTAAAATCCCTGAGTTGCCTGGTCTGACATCGTAAATGATTTTAGTTTCCATTTGGAACTCAGCACTGCTCACATACGTTATGCTGAATTTTAAGTATGGCGCCTTAGGAGACGATAAACGCATCTAGCCATTTGCGAAAGACTGATTATAAAAACTATGAATTCTTTGCTTAAGGCGGCTGAATATATTTTCACTATCCTAATGCAAGATATTTAAACCAAAATTCACAAAGCCTAGCTTTAACAAATCGCGATCACATTTTCCCCTGAAATAAAGACATTATTGAAGGATCGGTTTGTTATAAATATATTGAAAAATTCGTTGCCACAGCAACGTTGCTGGGTTGTAATGCTGGGTCCAAAATTAGACTTGACTTGAATTTTCTTAAAAACTGGACGGTAAGTTTGTTTTAGATTTTGCATGCATCTTTCGACTGTCTAGTCTTGGTCTACATGACTGTTGAGTTTAAAAAAATTCTGTCAAAAAGTTTAAGGAAAAGAGGCCTTTTTAAGAATTCATCGTTAACTTTTTTCCCTCTGACAGAATTTTTCGCATTTTTGTAAAACACGCACAGAGCCGTTCAGAGTTAACATGCAAAAAATAAAAAAAATTCACCATGCAGAAACGGAAATACGTCAGATATTTTGTTCCACGTGGAGCTGATCGACGTGATGTGGTTGGCGATTTATTGTATAGACAAAGTACATAAGTGCGTATGTAACCCTAATTTTTCTATTCTTTGTATTTTGTAAGGGGACAAATGTCAATTGGGGCTCGCCTTGTATTTTTGTCCTACCATTATATTTTTGTTTATTTATTGCGTGTCTCTGTTCATGTATTTAGTTGTAAATTGTATTTTTCATTGGCAAATCTCAATAAACTAAACGAAACTAAACTAAGAATGGCGACCAGTGCTTCCTTCCCATCGTTGTTGTAAAGATCTTTTAAGTCATCGTAACACAGGCCGCTTTCTGCAATTTCCTGAATGATGTTTTGTTTGACGAGGAGCCCATTATCGCCCTGTGAATAGAGCTTGTCTTTGAAAGTTTGCATGCGATCGTGGCGTCCGTCAAGAAATTCCATGTCATCGAAAGTGGAGGAGGTGGATTTCACATTGCAGTTGTTTACAATGTCAGCGCTTGGTAGCTGCAACGGTGATTGAAAGAGGACACGGTGGAGGGCACATACATCTTCCAAAGCATCGCGTGCGTTGAAATCTTCATGAAAAACAGCTTGCTACACACAAAGGAGATTGCTTTTACATAGTTTTCCGTCAGGATTGAGAAGAGCGCTACCACCTTTGGCAAGTGTTTTGAGGAGTTTATTTAATCACTTTCACCAGAGTGTGGTGAGGGTCGCACAACAGAGCGAGGCTCCAAATTAAGTGCGAGTGGAAGGCTATCGGCGAAAAACACGTTCTTCAGCGATAGTGTTTCTTTATTTGAATTTCCAGCACATCGTAGGAGTGTTGGGGTGTCGAACACAGAAGAATTATGGCCAATTAAAACGGTGTGACTATGCGTACTGCTGGAAAGGAAAGTGGTAAAAGATTGAAGGCATTCGCTCAGAGGAATAGAGTGTACCGGAACATTCTCTTTGAGCAAAGTTTTCTCGCCATTCACAGTTTTGACAGTGAGTTTGTTGACACGAGAAGCATAACTGCTGATATTGCATGTAGGTACCACATATTCATTGTAAGTTTTTCCGTCTTTAGTCGTGGCTGCTAGTCGACAAATTTGCGCCTGTTTACCCAACAAAGTTGTTTCTGTGTCGAAAACTACGAACTGATAGTTTAGTGAATCGTTGTGTGAAATTTTGGATTGCGTCTTACGTTGTAAAAATGAAAGAAATGTAATTGTTACACTGTAGTAATAAATTAGTTCTGAATTTATCGATGGGATTTTGTTATGCAAAATCTCGTGACAGCGCATGTTGACCTAAAATGTTACATTTGCAGTGAAAAAATGCAGTGAAAATGCAGACTTACCAAACTACTTCTGGTGATGTTTTTCACCTCCTGAGGGTTTTCATCGTCAGAATCTAACACCAGCTTCCTCTTTGCTCTGACATTTTGCAGCTGCGTTGCTTTTTTTGCGGCAAAATCTGTTTACTTGACGACCAAAAACAACCTGAGTTATCGGCGTTGCTGTCTGTTTCTGTTCCCGTCTTCACTAGGAGACGATCCACGTCCTCCACAACCACTGTCCTCCCAAACACAGTTCGCAGTGGAAGAATTGCATAAATATAGTGTTTCCGAAACCAGCCACGATATAGGGAAAATAGCTCCGACGATCGCTATCGTGTTTACGGCGGGATTAACGCGTACTTTGGTCACTTGAGAGTGTTGTAGCTTTCCGTTTTTGAAACACAGTACTAATAACGTTAGAAGAAAGTGTAGGCAGCCTACCTATAGGCGTAAAATATAGTCTACTAGGCCGATGAAGAAATAATTTTGGCCTGAGCGCGGCGGGCCATGTTTGTTTGGTTTTTTTGTTGTTCTTTTTTTGTGTGTGCAACTTTTTAAGAGTCCCGGGTAAACTAGAACCCAGTCTGCGCGCGCCAAAGAAACTATATCCAGCCTCCTTAATCGAATTCTCACTCGGCGTTGACGTTCTGACTACTTAGACTAGATTTACACTAGTGGAAATTGTTCCGGATTCGTGATGAATCCGAAACGCTTTAGTACCGGATTGATTCTGCCGTTTACACGAAAGTGGACGAATCCGAAATAAAAACTTCCCGGTTTGGTCGTGTCTCCGGAGATTTTGAATGCGGAATTTAAAGTGGGAACTTTTTTTGAATCCGATAACTTTTGAGTCCGGAAAGTTTTGTCGTGTAACCGCTTTTTTTCTCGAATCCGGATATTATTTCCGCCTGCAATCTTTTGAGTTTGCGGTAAAACCAAAATGGAACTGGTGCTAACATTGCTGGCGGTGTCCGGTTGCCTAATCTTGTTGCAGGTTCAGGCGATAAATTTTATCATGTGTGCCGCAGTATTTCTGAAGAAACGCAAATTATTATTGCAAGGAAGTTTAACGTCAGCCACACTTAATCGCCGTCGACGTAGACTGCTTGGCATCTGTTCAACTCAAATTTGCCTCATTGGCATCTGGATCTACTCTAGCCTTTTTCGGGGGAGGCATTTTCACTTTGTCGATCGAGCGACGAAACAACACTGGGCTTGGTAACCATTCCATTTCGAATGTTCCCGGAGTTGTCGTTGTGTGTAAACGGTCAGGAATCCGAAGATCCTTTCAGTGTAAACGTCTAGGAATCCGAATACTCCAAAATTGATGAATCCGGAAACATTTACGAATCCGGAAAACTCTCCTCTAGTGTAAACCTAGTCTAAAAGTCCCTTTGTGAAACTACACCGACCTTTCCTAAAATGTACTTATTGGAGAAGAAAAAAATAAAACAGGACAAGCAAACAAACGAAAAGGATTATTGTTCACAGTATAAAATGGATTTCAATAGTAGGATTGCCAACGTTAGTGTGACAATGTACATTTCAAATCCTAATTCTAGAGGCTCGTCGATTGCAAACAACCGGTTACTTAGAGCTTGACCCATTTAAAGACATAACTTTTAAATAACATAAATTAAATGTGGTTTCAGTTGAAAGCAATTTTTTTAAGAGAATTGAGTAAATTTAGACAAGCATTTGAAGCAGTGCCGGCAGAACACTTCGTTCATGCCAAAAGTTTCACCGGATATCCTCGAAAAAAGTTTTAACATTTGCAAATGTTTTTTCTGGAAGAACTCCTTTTTCGCTTGCTACTCTTTCACACTAATGGATTGAGTGATGTCCTGAGTATCGACGAACTGGTTCATAGACGTGATCTAAAACGTTATATTTGAGTAAACATGCGTTGCTTAAGTTAATTATGCTGCAAATTTAAATAAACATGCCGAACAATAGTGACTGCAACTCGATAGCTTTAAACACAAATCTCTAAATTAAGAACCGATCGCATGCTTTGAAACCAATTAACCAAAACTCCAATAAGTAAAAGAAATATGTAGATCATTACAGAGATAAAAAGGAACAATTTTTGAGCTGTGTTCCATCATCTATGTAAAGTTAATCCTTTATTCTTTGGCTGGGCTCGGTCGTAATTCGAAGATCTCACATTTCCTCTGCAATTATTGCGTGTGTAAAGTATGGAAATAGGAGAAGTTGAAAATTAGGACACACGAACCGGTCACTGTAACGTTGTTTACAGAAACAGTGTGCCTTTCCTGCAGGTGCCATTACCCGACAAAGAGTAACAGAAGAACTACAGGGAGAGGAAAGATTGTCCTTAGATATTAAAATATCACCCAGTCGGTTTTTTTACCATGAGTGTTCTTTGTAAGAACTGTTTACCTGTCAGTTGAAGAAGTTTAAAATAAAGCAAATGGGTAATAATAAGAAAAGTCAAAATCATGTTGATTAACGTTCAGTTAGGTCTCATCTTTCATCATCTGAGTATAACGTGCGTTGGTTTAAATATCATCTGGAATATCATATGACAAGGGAGAATATTGTTTTGTTTCTTGAGTAAGCTTCCTTGATCTGACTTAGCGCAATTAGCCGCCGACCTACAACTCTGTCTTCGGTTCCCCATTTATCAGCAACTACTCACTGAAAGAGAGGAAACTGCTATGTAAACTTGTAGTCTTCATCTTCTATAATTTCTTTCACTTTGCACTTGTGCAAGGAAAACGCTTCATCAATATTCCATTTGGAAACCTTATATTTAAAACTGCGCGTCGCAAAGCAACCTTTTCTGGTCATGCTTGAGCCGTAATAAGAATAGATCCCTAAAACCTACACCTGCCGTGTTGTTAGCAAATACTTTATTTTGCGCTAATCTCAAGCGACTTGTAATAAATTTTGATATTACTTACAGCTTCCTGCTTATGGCCTGACTTTATAAGACGTCCTATGATTACGTTGCTCACAACACTTACAAGTTAACGTCCCTTCAAAATTTTACTCCTATACATATCCATATTAAATGATATGAAGAGAACTTATGTACATCTTTTTGACATCATCACCAACTGATTTAAGGCTTAACTTGCAAATTTCTGATATCTTTGTTATAAGTCAGTTCTCCTCCCACTAGCGCTTGTAAAGGAGAGTGGAGTTTTAGTTAACAAAACGAAACACAAGTAATGTTTATTTAACCATTGGCTCCTTATGTGGCCATATTTTGAAAACCCTATCATTACGTATGTAACGCCGCTACGTATCGTATCCTTACACCAATCTGTGCTTCAATTTCTCTCGTTGGTCGACAGCGTAATTATTATCATTAAGGGGATCATCTGGGAAGACAATAATAATATTATTGTGTCCAAAACAGCCCCAACAGCAACCCTCTTATTATTACCAGAGATATGAACGTCGGTTATGATTGAATACACGGATCCAAACGAATAATCAACGAACTCAGTTGTTATTTCAAAGCCTGCTAATACCATAGTCTGCTGGCGACACATTCAGATGCTTCGATACAACTGCTTCACAGTAGTATCGTGTAAGGCACAGGATGGAAATTGAAAAGTCCTGATTAAAAAACTAAACAGACTTAGGAAAAATAAAAAGCGCCATCTGGGTAACTCATCATTTATTCAACCTTTTGTCGATCTTATGGAGTGAATACTCCATTAGTAGCCCATTTTCGGCTACTGTTTTTCATTTCAGGCTTCCCGTGCATCAGTTCGTTAAGATGCCTGCCAACAGAAAGCTTTGCAATTTCAAACATGGAATTATGGAAAAAATATGGTCCACAGTTACATTGAATTGTTTCCATGATAACCCTTACAGCAACTTTTAAAAGATATACAAATTGGTTACGTTGTGATTGAAGACACGAGCCGAAAAAAATTGAACAACATAGTACCCTGCGTTAACCTTAACGACAAGAAGAAGCTATCCAATAACTTCTTCAGAGACTGATATGAATCAGCCTTTCTGGCCCCAGTAACACGAGTAACGCGAGGAAACAATTTTTTTTTTTACTCAAAAATAATATCAAAAAGGCTAATCGTCATGCACACAAAATACTGATGACCATGCTCAACATTATCTATCTATTCCAACACCTCCTTGTTGCTTATTCAAATCTGTCGAGCTACACAATAGCATTTCCTATACCAGACCGACATCATAATATAAATAATATGTCTAAGCTTAAGCCAAGTTATAAGCTAAGTTTTCTTTCAGTCTCTTCCCATTAAGTGTAAATCGAACATATTAGGCTTGCATTTCGCAAAAACGAAAAGGCCAGAAATGCTGTTAATCTTTCAGAATGTAAAAGTTATGATTACATACAGGATTTTTAGAAACACGTATTCAAGTGAAACTCGTTACCATCTAGTTTCAAAGCAATTGATGTATTCACTGTTTTCAAAACCCGCCTAACTACTAATGACTTATAGTCCTCCAGTGTACTTTTACCTATCTACAACAGATTGTACACTCTTGCTACTTATTTATCATAATTATATTTACTTTTACATAATTTCAGTGTATCTTATGTGGAGTTGGGGGCTACATCACAACTGGGCTACAACTTCTGTTTTTGTTTATTTTTTTTGTTTCTTTTATCCCGTCATATCACATTTTTTTATTCCGATTGACTTTTTTTATCAAGTTATATTTTTTGTGATGAATTCACGGGCTAAAATAAAGTGCTATCTTAATTCGCCTTCATAACGATAATATGTGATACTACAATTTGGTGGGATTGTGTTCCACCCAGAAACTTATAGCCGCTATACTGTCAATGCGAGCATTTTGCAGAAAGGTCGTGCATTGCAATATCAAGAGACTGTTTGCGACCAATCTATGCGTTGCAAACGACACTTGCATCCTCACTATGGCTACAGTCATGGCTTCCCCAGCCACGGAACTGACAATGAGACAACATTGCCTCTCCTCCTTGGCAGTTGACATCATCCATCCAGATTGGATCAGAACCCTGACCGTATTTAGCGCGATGAGGAGCCTGTGATGCACCAGAAAAGCCAAGCTGACGACAAACCACAGTAGCGTCATTGATGTCCCAGTCATCATCACACACTGTTCCCCACTTCCCATTGTGATAAACTTCTACGCGTCCGTAGTTTGCTCCACCGCCGATTAAAAGGATAGTTGCTGCGTAAGTAACGTAATTAAAGTGATGCGTGAATAAAAGATACGACTAATTGGTTTTAAAGACTAAAATGCCTCAACGACGATCGTATCATCCTCTTAGGCTGAATAATCATATCCTTTCCGAAACTGCCCCAGCAAAAACTGAGAAACTGATCCAGTGATTTTTCCTGAGAGACATTCCCCACGTTTTCAAATATTACGTCCAATTTAGGGTTGTTACTGCAAGAAACTTTGCAGTTAACGTTTTAATTTCCTTGTACAAAAACACCTTTGTGATTGGGTTTCTCTGTTAACGGTCTTTTTTTTTTTATCTTTAGAAGTTACCTGAGCAGGGTGAACCGGGCGAACATCTACAGTCAAATGAACCAATCGTATTGACACATTGGGCTTCAAATGGCAAGAAATTGATTCCGTCTGACACTCATCCACATCCACATAACATCCACATAACACTCATCCACATAACACTCATCCACATAACACTCATTCACATAACACTCATCCACATAACACTCATCCACATAACACACTAATAAGACTAAGGCACAAACATCGGCGATCATCAAATTACCACCGTGTGTGCCTTAATTATTCCTTACCGGTGCAAGATTTCCCGTCACCGAAGAATCCAGTCACACACTGACAACGATATGAGCCTTTAGTATTTTGACAATTGGCATTTGAATCACACACGGGTATTGAAGAACTGCATTCGTCAACATCTGCAAGCAAATCAAATTGTTAATAGTGAAGCTCTGATTGATACTTTTCACTATCCTTAAAGAAGAGAAAGGATAGACTAATTATGTTGGCGAAAAAAAATAGGGAGTTACCATCGAGGGGCAATGAAACCGTGGGAAAGACCAGACTGAAAATTATTAAGAGAAAGAGAGACAAATCGCAAAAACCAACCTGAACGTAGTTTTGAATTTTGAAGAATGATCGCGAGACTGTATTCTAACAACATCAGCAGCCGGATAGTAGAATAGAAATCCAACAATATATGTATGTATATATTATTTTTATCTTTTTAGTTACCTGTACAAGTTTGTTGATCATTACTGTGATACGTAACCACAGGTGTCCCAAGCTCACGTCTCGAGGAATAACGAAAGATTACTTCTTGAAAACGTCACGCGTTGTGTAACGCGATGTTTAGTCACGCGAAGAACCGTTGAGAATTTGAATGCGCTATAAAGAATAGTATGGGCAACGAAATATGGTCCATTTACAACGCTAAATATTCCGAAATATGAACATTTTACACTTGAGATTGATAAAGCTGACTCATTTCTTGTGAATCCGTCATTGTTTTTGACGATTTCCGCCGTTTTGGGTTTGCTTTGCCATCACTGTTTTTCCTGTTATCAGACGAAGTCAAGGCCAAGGTCCTCTTAGATGGCTCGTCATCCAATCAAACAAACCCCACAGCAATTAATCAAATTTCCTTGGAAGGTTTCTGCTACTAATGAACAATCCATTCCCCTTTGCTAAGGAGAGATCCCATAATCGATAGGTTGAACGGGCTAGGGTGATTATCTACCTCACCACTAGGTCTGCTTTAAATAACCTTACCAGAGCAAGATTTCCCGTCACCAGCAAATCCAGACACACACTGACAACGAAATGAGCCTTTGGTATTCTGACAATTGGCATTCACGTCGCAGACGGATATAGAAGAACTGCATTCGTCAACATCTGCAAAGAAATCAAATCGTCAAAAGTGGAGCTCCGATTCCTGATTTTTACCGCCCTATACTCCAAAGAAACGCCGTTTACTTTTTACAGATAAAGTTAAAAGGAAAAAATTGACAAGAGACCTGGTCAAGCCGGGTGCTGTTATCATTTAACCAACCGCACAGAAATAAGGGTGCACATAAATATATCCAAGTACTCATTGAAGAGTAGTCTTGGTATTTTTCTTGTGATAACACAATTCAAAATCACTCCTCTCCTTCCTTAAATCTCTTCCTAACTCTTTTACCTGAGAACCGAGGAGTTATGTGTCTAGCCCAGAAACATAACACACTGATAAGACTAAGGCCCAAATATTTAATCACACATCGGCGATCATCAAGTTACCACCGTGTGTGTCTTAAATATTTCTTACCGGTGCAAGATTTCCCGTCACCGGAGAATCCAGTCACACACTGACAACGATATGAGCCTTTAGTATTCCGGCAATTGGCATTTGAATCACAGACGGGTATTGGAGAACTGCATTCGTCGACATCTGCAAAGATATCAAATGGTCAAAAGTTGAGCTCCGATTGATGATTTCTACTGCCCTTTTAATCCAAAAGGAAAGATAGCAAAAACTCCAAACACCAGTTATTTTTTGAAATTATTTTTTTTTCTATAGAAAGGTACCGAAGAGTTGTGTCTAATACAAAAACATAACACACTGATAAGACTATGGCCCAAACATCGGCGATCATCAAATTACCACCGTGTGTGCCTTAATTATTCCTTACCGGTGCAAGATTTCCCGTCACCGGAGAATCCAGTCACACACTGACAACGATATGAGCCTTTAGTATTTTGACAATTGGCATTTGAATCACACACGGGTATTGAAGAACTGCATTCGTCAACATCTGCAAGCAAATCAAATTGTTAATAGTGAAGCTCTGATTGATACTTTTCACTAAACATAACTCCAAAAGCCTGGAAAGATAGCAACTGCCCTTAACTCTTAAAGGACTCTGCGCGGATTGGGTTTCCTTTTTATGTTCAAGGAATGAAAAGGTTGTGTTCTATTTCAAAGCTTGGTGGACAATGAGATTGAAGGTAAAAGGGATAATGAATAGAATTTGTTTCAAAAGTTACAGCCTAATGGTTAGAGATCTAAGAAAACTTTAGTGCAACCTACATCTTTCGTCAAATAGATTACTTGCATGAAACTCAAAATCCAGTGTATTGTTTTCTCCCAACCTTTCTCCATTAAGGCGTATGAAAAAGAAAGAAAAAAGACTCAAACACCAATTACTTTTTGGAACTAAGGTCACGCTAGAGTGGTAACAGGAAACCTAGTCAAGCTAGTCGGTGAGATTCTTCAACCAACCACAAAGAAATTGATAAAGATGGACACAGGCTACCTGGCCACTAAGTCTGCTTTCAGACTTACCAGAGCAAGACTTCCCATCACCGGCGAATCCAGTAACACACTGACAACGAAATGAGCCCTCAGAATTCTGACAATTGGCATTTGGATCACAGACGGGGATGGAAGAACTGCATTCGTCAACATCTGCAAAGTAATCAAATGGTTAAAATGGAGCCCCTACTAAAGATTCATCTCGGTGGTGTAATTGTTTAACCAACCACTTAAAAATTAGGGCAGATTTCGTTATATCGAGACAGGCTTTGTGGAAGGATGTAAAGCATTCGTTAAAACGACACAAATCCCACTATCTTTTATTCTATCTTTTCGCAACAACCACTTCCTTCATTTAAACGCGACAAAAACATTGGCAACGTTTTGGTCAGAGGCTCGCTACAACTGAAACTAATGACCAATCTGGAACTTTCAAATGCGCTCGTGCACGATGCAAACTTGTCCTTTCATTCACAACGTTTAAAAAATAACGGGACAGAAAAGATCCATTTAGATTACTGACCACTTTATGTGCACCTCCGCCAAAGCCATCTGCTGTACAGTGTATAACTTGCACTTATTGCAAAAAGATATACATTCGCTGAGCAGGAAGACGATTAGGTGACCGATTCTAAGAACACCTTCGTGATTACCGTAACTGGACAAGTATTTCAATTACCTAACCAAATTTTCATTATCCATTTCCAACTCATACTGCTTCTATAATTCAGGTTTCCCAAGTCACCATAGCTACAGTCATGATCACCCCTTTACAGGATTATGTCGCATATATTATGATCAAAAGTTACCCAAGGAGACTTAAGCCAAAAGTCCGCAAGCAGTCGCGGTATTTAGATTTCGGTAAGGAAATCGCGACGCCGACAACAATAAAGGAGGGTGAGACAAGCAATGTAGTTAGCAGAACGATAACTTAAAGCCTCTTGCTCAAATTGACCTCTTCGTGGGAACTGCCGTGACTCCTAATTTTCGCTTTAACGTTGATAAACATTGTACATGAGTAAACCGAACTGGACGAGAAACTGACTGGAGGTAAATAAAGTGTAGCAAACTGGCAAACGTTTGATTGAGCGATCAAGCAACCGGAAGGATAGATGATGCACAACCTAAGGTTTGGACCTAAAAGTTGGAGGAGGTTGAGCCACATCCCAAATTTTTATCTTTTTTTTTAATCATATTCTCGGCCCAACACCGCCAATTTAACTTCAAACAGTTATTATGATCACTTAAGCTAAAAAAAATAAAGGTTAGATAAAAATCTAACGATTGTCTACGTTTTTGAATTTGTGTCTACGTTTTTTACATTATCCGGGGGGATAAAGTAAAAAAAAAAGTAAACATTATATTTTCACAAAAAAATTGAAGTACCTTCTGTTCTCATATCGCAGTAAGCGACTACAATCTTTCCAGGTATGATGGAGTAAAACCAGTATTTCGCACTGACTGCTTTCCCTCCTTCATTTGACTTAATCTCTTTACACGTTTCAGCCGGAAGCTCTGCAACGGACCCGAGAGACACTGAAAACAAACGGATTGTTTGTTGTTTATTCTATGATACATTCTTAATTCTTCATTTTATTTATCTAGCCCTTGTATGAAGATCTCACCTCTCTTCATGTCTTTTTTAAAATAATATCGTTCAAAATTTGAAACAAAATCTTCTGGTCGGGCTTCCTTGGTACGGTTGCTCAACTCGCAAATGTCTTGGGTAAAGACGTAGTTGAAACTCTGGCATCTGATGTCATCATAACATTCCCGTAAACACACATCACCAGATGCCGCTTTTGTGATCTCTTTGAAGATATGTTGTCGCAGCATCATACCCAAGATCGACACTTCTCTTTTGGCGTTGCTATGCTGAGAAGTTGCATCTAAGAATGTTGGACTTACAACGATCAGCAGCAGCAGATTAAGGACCATTTTGCTCCGCTCAGCAGCTTGATGACACCTGATGGCAGTAAAATATTAATAGATTCGACTGATGGTAAATTTTGCAAGCTCGCTAAGGCTTTATGAATCAAGGCGACAACGTCATTTCAAGGAAAAATTCCGGAGGCATCGACGGTTGTGAAACTTGTTCCTCAATTTGATACTATTTTTCTCTTCCACAATCAATCATGCAATTCTCATACATTCCTAAACTATCCTCTGCAAAACAACAACGTAAAATCACTAAGTTGCCTGGTCCGAGATTGAAAATGATTTTAGTTTTCATTTAGAGCTCAACACTACTCACATACGTTATGCTGAGGAAATACTGACTATAAAAACTATGAATTCATTGCTTAAGAAAGCTGAATATATTTTTCACTATCCTGCTGCAAGATATTTAAACCGAAATTCACAAAGCCTAGCTTTAACAAATCGCGATCACATCTTCCCCTGAAATAAAGACATTATTGAAGGATCGGTTTCTTATAAATATATTCAAAACTTTGTTGCCATGGCAACGTTGCTGGGTTGCAATGCTGGGTCGAAATTAGAGTTGACTTGAATTTTCTTTTAAACTGGACGGTAAATTTGTTGTAGATTTTGCGTGCATCCTTCGACTGTCTAGTCTTGGTTTACTTGACTGTTGAGTTTAAAGAAATTCTGTCAGAAAGTTTAAGGAAAAGAGGCCTTTTTAAGAATTCATCGTTAACTTTTTTTCCCTCTGACAGAGGTTTTTCGCATTTTTATAGAACATGCACAGAGCCGTTCAGAATTAACGTGCAAAAAATAAAAAAAAAATTCACCAAGCGGAAACGGAAATATGTCAGATTTTTTGTTCCGCGTGGAGCTGCTCGACGCGATGTGGTTGGCGATTTGCTAAGAATGGCGACTAGTGCTTCCTTCACATCGTTATTGTAAAGATCTTTTAAGTCATCGTAACACAGGCCGCTTTCTGCAATTTCCTGAATGATGTTTTGTTTGACGAGGAGCCCATTATCGCCCTGTGAATAGAGCTTGTCTTTAAAAGTTTGCATGCGTTCGTGGCGTCCGTCAAGAAGTTCGATGTCTTCGAAAGGGGAGGAGGTGGATTTCACATTACTGTTGTTTACAATGTCAGCGCTTGTTAGCTGCAACGGGGATTGAAAGAGGACATGATGGAGAGCACGTACATCTTCCAAAGCATAGTGTGAGTTGAAATCTTCATAAAAAAGAGCTTGATACACAGAAATAAGATTACTTTTACATGGATTTCCGTCAGGATTGAGAAGAGCGTTATCACCTTTGGCAAGTGTTTTGATGAGTGGAAGACTATCAGCGAAAAAACACGTTCTTCGACGACAGTGTTTCCTTATTTGAATTTCCAGCACATCGTAGGAGTGTAGGGGTGTCGAACACAGAAGACTTATGGCTAATTAAAACGGTGTGACAATGCGTACTGCTGGAAAGGAAAGTGGTAAAAGATTGAAGACATTCGCTCGGTGGAACAGAGTGTACAGGAACATTGTCTTTGAGCAAAGTTCTCTCACCATTCACAGTTTTGACAGTGAGTTTGATGACACGAGAAGCGTAGCTGCTGATATTGCACGTAGGTGGCACATATTCATTGTAAGTTTTTTCCGTCTTTAGTCATAGCTGCTAGTTGACAAATTTGCGCCTGTTTACCCAACGAAGTTGTTTCTGTGTCGAAAAGTACGAACTGATAGTTTAGTGAATCGTTGTGTAAAATTTTGGGTTCCGTCTTACGTTGTAAAAATGAATGAAATGTGATTGTTATACCGTAATAATAATAATGACAATAATAATAATAATAATAATAGTAATAATAACAATAATAATAAAGAGTATTTCTATAGCGCACAACTCCAATAAATTGTCCGTGGCGCTTTACAACAAATAAAAATAAATTATA
Organism: Stylophora pistillata; assembly: GCF_964205215.1. NCBI lineage: Eukaryota > Metazoa > Cnidaria > Anthozoa > Scleractinia > Pocilloporidae > Stylophora > Stylophora pistillata. The sequence continues at coordinate 32,398,630 of NC_142520.1, forward strand.
AACAAACTACATTAAGTAACATTCACTGGCAAACATTTTAAAAAGATAAGTTTTCAACACGCTTTTAAAAAAGTCAACAGAAGAACTCCTACGTATTGAAAGAGGCAAAAAACTCCACAATCTAGGAGCACATACTGTAAACGATCGACCTCCTTAAGTTCGCAGTTTTCAAGATGGCTCTACAAGGTCACCATTACTAACAAATCGCAAAGAATAAGAGCTCCTACAATAAGTTAAAAGATCAGAAAAATACGACGGGGCCTTACCATTAAGAGATTTATAAACTAAAAGAAGAATCTTAGATACAATACGATGCCTAATGAGAAGCCAATGCAGATCAATTTAAGCCGGAGTAATGTGGTCGAACTTCCTAGTCCTAAGAACTAGACGCGCAGAAAAGTTCTGAACAGATTGTAATTTAGCACCATAGGAAGTCCATAAAGTAGAGAGTTGCAATAGTCAAGTTTAGAGGTGACAAAAGCATGAACAACCATTTCAGTGGTTTCGCGGGTCAAATACTTTCTAATTCTCGAAATATTCCTGAGATGATAAAAGGAAGACTTGCAAACATCAGAAATATGTGATACCGTAGTAATAAATTAGTTCTGAATTTATCGATGGGATTTTGTTATGCGAAATCTCGTGAAAGCCCATGTTGACATAAAATGTTACATTTGCCGTGCAAAAATGCAGTGAAAAAGCAGACTTACCAAACAACTTCTGGTGATTTTTTTCACCTCCTGAGGGTTTTCATCGTCAGAATCTAAGACCCAGCTTCCTCTTTGCTCTGAAATTTTGCAGCTGCGTTGCTTTTTTTGCAGCACAAATGTTTTTCCTTGACGACGAAAAGCGACCTGAGATGTCACGCAGCGGGAATCCGGAAGCTATCGGCTTTGCTGTCTGTTTCTGTTCCTCTTCACTAGGAGACGATCCACGTCCTCCAAAACCACTGTCCTCCCAAACACAGTTCGCATTGGAAGAATTGGATAAATATAGTGTTCCCGAAACCAGCCACGATATGGGAAAATAGCTCCGACGAGCGTGATTGTGTTTACGGCCGGATTCACGCGTATTTTGGTCACTTGAGAGTGTTGTAGCTTTCCGTTTTTGAAACACACTACTATTAAAGTTAGAAGAAAGTGTAAGCAGCCTACCTATAGGCGTAACACATAGTCTACTAGGCCGATGAAAAAATAATTTTGACCTAAGCGCGGCGGCCATGGTTTCTTTTATTTTATATTTTTTAATATTTTTTTTTTTTTGTGCAAGTTTTTAAAAGTCCGGGTAAATTAGAACCCAGTCTGCGCGCGCCAAAGAAACTATATCCAACCTCCTTAATCGAATTCTCACTCGGCGTTGACGTTCTGACTACTTAAGGTCCCTTTGTGAAACAACACCGACCTTTCCTAAAATGTACGTACTGGAGAAGAAAAAAATAAAACAAGACAAGCAAACAAACGAATAGAATTATTGTTCACGATATAAAATGGACTTCAATAGTAGGATTGTTGACGTTAGTGTGACAATGTACATTTAAAATCCTAATTCTAGCGTACTCTCGTCGATTAAAAACAACCGGTTACTTAGAGCTTAACCCACTTAAAGACATAACTTTTAAATAACATAAATTAAATGTGGTTTAAGTTGAAAGCAATTGCCTTTAACAGAATTGAGTAAATTTTGACAAGCATTTAAAGCAGTGCCGGCAGAACACTTTGTTCATGCCAAAAGTTTCACCAGATATCCTCGAAAAAAGTCTTACCATTTGCAAATGTTTTCTCTGGATGAACTCCTTTTTCGCTTGCTACTCTTTCACGCTAATGGATTGAGTGATGTCCTGAGTATCGACAAACTGGTTCTTACACGTGATCTAAAACGTTATATTTGAGTAAACATGCGTTGCTTGAGTTAATTACGCTGCAAATTGAAATAAACATGCCGAACAATAATGACTGCAACTCGATAGCTTTGAACAAAAATCTCTAAATTAAGAACCACCCGCATGCTTTGAAACCAATTAACCAAAAATCCAATAAGAAAAAGAACTATGTAGATCATTGGCTGAGCTCGGTCGTCATTCGAAGATCTTATATTTCCTCTGCAATTATTGCGTGTAAAGTAGGGAAATAGAAGTTAAAAATTAGGACACACGACCCGGTCACTTTAATGTTGTTTACAATTTTGTCTCTTTTTGTTCTCGTCACACTTAAACACCGCCCGCAAAGAGACAATAAAAGAAACAGTGTATCTTTCCAGCAGGTGCCATTACCTGACAAAGAGTAACAGAAGAACTACAGGGAGAGGAAAGATTGTCCGTAGATATTAATATATCACCCATTGGGTTTTTTTACCATGAGTGTTCTTTGCAAGAACTATTTACCTTTTAGTAGAAGAAGTTTAAAATAAAGCAAATGGGTAATAATAAGAAAAGTCAAAATCATGTTGATTAACGTTCAGTTAGGTCTCATCTTTCATCATCTGAGTATAACGTGCGTTGGTTTAAAAATCATCTGGAATATTATATGGCAAGGGAGATAATTGTTTTGTTTCTTGAGTAAGCTTCCTTGATCCGACTTAGCGCAATTAGCCGACCTACAACTCTGTCTTTGGTTCCCCATTTATCAGCAACTACTGACTGAAAGAGAGGAAACTGCTATGTAAACTTGTAGTCTTCATCCTCTACAATTTCTTTCACTTTGCACTTGTGCAAGGAAAACGCTTCATCAATATTCTATTTGGAAACCTGATATTTAAAACTGCGTGTCGCAAAGCAACCTTTTCTGGTCATGTTTGAGCCGTAATAAGAATAGATCCCTAAGAGAGCGACAAAACCTACACCTGCCGTGTTCAGTGTTAGCAAATATTTTATTTTGCTCTAGTCTCACGCGGCTTATAATAAATTTTGAAATTACTTACAACGTCCTGTTTATGGCCTGACTTTATGAGACTTACACATGACAAAGTCTGCGTCCTATGGTTACGTTGCTCACAACACTAACGAGTTAACGTCCCTCCAAAATTTTACTCCTATACATATCCTATACATAGCTGAAGTATCTATTTGGAAAAAATGAAAAACGCAATTGTTTAAAGCCGTCGGTAAGCGATCTTCTCTGTCAAGGTTGAGCCCAAATATGAGGTGATATGTAAAAATACAACAAAACTACCGTCCGTTTGCCATTATATTAACAATAATCTATTGTGCGCTAGTCTCCTGCCAGTTTACAGCTACTTCCTGTTTCCTGTGTTCCTTCAGAACTTTCTTTCGAAGTTCTGAAGAAACTTTCCATTTGACAGAATCCACCCCTCGAAAGAACCCAAAGTCATCTAACTTACTATTCTTTCAAGGTGAACTCCCTCAGATGACAAATTCCAGTTTGCATATTTATGAGAAATAATGCAGCCCCTTAACAAAACAAAGAAAGAAGAAAATGGAAGAATCTTTCTGTCTGCTTCTGTAGTAACACAAATAAAGTAGACATGAGTTTCAAGCTTTTTCCAAAATTGAACTAAATCTCTTTGGGTAGTATGAATATTGGCCTTTGGTCTTCATTTTTTTTCTGACCTTACCAGATTTTATACTATGTTTAAAAGACTCCGAGTGTTTGACGATAGGATCAACTCATTTTTAATTTATTATTATCATCTTTGTCATTGGCGAAGTCTCGTAAGCATGTTTGAGAATAAGAGTTGCTCCAGGCGCAGCCACATTGATATTTTAAAATGACAGCTGTTTTATCTTCATCTCTTCTCCCCGACGTTAGTGGGACTAGTTTGCCTTAGGTTTACCATTTTCAACATATCTGCACAGAAAGGTGCCGATGTGCGAGGATTAAAGAAGAGAATGATATGTCCTAGAATAAGTAATGGATCCATTGTCTTAGCAACTTACTGATTTCTGAACCTTCTATTTTAGCCCTTGTTCTGTTGTAGATTCCGTGTAAGTTTAGAGCAAGCAAACGAAGATGTAATTTACAGAATTTTGATGAAACAGACCAAAAATTGCCTAATTAGATGTTCACGTCAGCACTTGCAATGAACTCAGTTGCCCCAAAAATGACTAATTTTGGAATTCCAGTGAAGGCTTTCACTACCCATGAAGGAATTATGTTCAGAAGTGGTTGGTCATCGAAGACATTGAGCCTGAAAATAACATTATTTTTCAAAACCAGAAAAAGTCGTCTTTACTTTAGGGATAGGTGAAGGAAGAAATTAAATGAAAAAGTTAAAACAGTTCAATATTCTTGAATTCTGATAAACATAGAACACAACCCAGTTGATTAAATTTTCAGATGGCTTTTCAGTTTGTAACAGCGGCAAGGCAAAGTTAGCTAGTTAATTGCGCAAAATATGCAGGAGGACCTTATATCTTCCAGGGGGTTGAATATTTTGACCTATTATTTTCACAAATTTGTTAGCTCATGTTATTATCCAATTACACTTCGCAGAGTATAAATAACGCCATAGACGAGTACAAATATCCCGCGGTATTTGTACTCTAGAGTACCGATTAAACAGGTCTTCTCGCATCGCGCAAGCGAAGAATTGGATTGAAGCTAGGAAAAAAAATGGCGGACAATTTTAATTGTATTTGGGACGATGAAGAGTCGGAATGGCTGAGAAATATAGATGAAAGTTTATTGGATATATCAAACGCAGAAAACAGCTATATAACAAAGAAATTTCTTCATTCATTGAAGAAAACAGGAACAATAACACAACTAAGAAGACAAAAACAGACATTAATGTCTAGAATCGGTGGTGCAACTCCATAAACGAGAGAAGGTCAATGGAGGATATTCCTCCAGATAAACTGAACAGCCTCCTTTCCCATTTTTTCATAAAAGTCAGAAAACTTAACGGTGAAGAGTTCGAGCCAGGAACTTTAACTTCATTTCAACGAAGTTTCGACCGCTATCTACGGCAACACGGAAAGACAACATCATTCAAGATAAGATCTTTGAAAAATCACGCGAGGCGTTGGAGTCAAAACAAAAGCAACTAAGGCTGTCAGGTAAAGGAGGCCGTCCAAACAAGGCACTGGGTCTAACAAACGATGAGCTTGAAAAGTTTTGGAGCGCGAAACAGCTTGGAGACCATTCGCCTGAAGCTCTTCTCCGTACAGTTTGGTTGAACAGCACCATGCATTTTAACTGGCGTGCGCGAGACGAGCATCACAAAGTTCTGCTCGAAGATCTTGAGATACGACGAGAAGAAGGCGGCGAAAGGAGAGAATACATCATATGGAAGACGGAGCGAGGATCCAAGACGGGAGCCGGAGGGAAAGAGTTTGGTGCAGAGAGGTATTCTAGCCCAAGCATCTACTCGACAGGCGGAGATCGCTGTCCCGTAAACATTTTCAGGACCTTTCTGGCACGAAGACCACCGGACATGATTAAACCAGATTCCCCACTCTACTTGGCCGTGATCAAAAGTCCGAAAACTGAAGTCTGGTACAAACGAAAGCCTCTCGGTATCCATTCCTTGGGTCAGTTCATGAGGACGATAGCAGATGCCGTACGCCTTACCGGCAAACACGCAAACCACTCTGCTCGTCGAACGATAATTACAGCATTACGCCACGAAAACGTCAATCCGCTAGATATCAGCCAATTATCAGGACATAAGAATCTTAAATCCATAGATTATTATTCCACTGTATCAGTAAAGCAGCAAAAAGAAATGTCGCTGAAAATAAACAGCCACTGTGGTGCTCGCCCAGCGCTAAATCAGCTGAGTTTGAACAGCCCTGTTCAGAGCTCCATGGCCATAGGGAGAAATGCCAGTACTGCTTCTGGAAATCAGCTTTTCTCTGGCAGTTTTCAACAACTGTACCATTGTCATGGGCGAAAGGTCTCCCCAGATTCTTTCCAAGCGAAGAAGAATCGTTATCCACGAGGAAGATGATAAATGAACTTGCTTCGAGCTTAACTGTTTTACCCAGAAAATTGTGATGAAAATTCGCCTTTTTTCGAAATTTTCGCCGGTCAAAACGAATTTCTTTTCTACGTTCTTTCTTAATAGAAATCTTAAACTGAAATATTTGCATCTATTGTAATTCGAACGATCGAAAGACTCTTTTTCACGTTGTGAAAAGTGAAATAAATTGCGCCAGTGATGGTTTTCTCGAAACCCCAAAAATCAGTTTGACGTGTTCTCCTGCTTTTGACCAATCAGTGAGCCGAATATTTCGCGCCAATTCCGTTCCCCTTCACATACTTCTGTCACGCACTCCCCGTAAATAAATATTATCCGCGAAATTCGCCCGCACTGACAAAACAATTTGCGTGTTGGATAATAAATAACTTATTAGACGTTTTGTTGTGTAGTATCGCTGAGTATTTTTACTCGTTATTTGTATTTTGACTCGCCCTAAAGGCTCCTCAAAATACGGCACAACTCATAAAAATACTCAGCGATACTGCGCAACAAAACGTCTCATGAGATATATATATATATATATATATATATATATATAGTAGCAAATGGACTACTCAAGTGACGCACATATGGATTTTAATACAGCCTGTTTCGTAGACCAACAAAAGTTGATCCACTCATCAGTTCAACTCCATACACACTGAGGCATCTTGACGGTTAACTCTAACTCAGCAACGTGATCACATGGCATTGTTTAAAAAATTAAAATCTTGAAAACCGTGCGCGCGCCGATAATAGCGTTAAGAATACCTGAGAATATATTTTCGCCGATGTCTACAATTGGATATTATTTCACTTCGCTTGTTTAAAGAGGCTTCATGTGGATAAGACAAGATAAAAAATTTCTCAGTAAGGCATAAATTGCAACGTTTTGTGGCATTGGAATATGATCTAGCCCTAGCAATAATTTTCCATGAAATCGAATAGTCTTCCCTCTTCTCCTTTAGTTTCCACAGGTACTTGCTCAGCTCTGTGTCACTTCGCCGCCTCTCGTGGTTGAACGACATTTGGTGGTTGCGCCATCTAGTCTTAAAATCTGTCGCTGTGAGGCCAACGTACATTTTAGTTTCTTCCTTGGTATCGACTGTGGCTTGGTAGACGACCTCGCTTTGCAAACATTCCCCTCCTAAAGGGCATTCGTTTTCGTTCCTGCAGTTGCACAATCTTTGGGGGCGGCTATCTTCGGACATTTTTGCGTTCCTGATTCTGGCTTTGTTATGCCCGTCTATGATCTGTTTCATATGTTTCATATTGTCGTTCAATGCCATGTGATCACGTTACTGAGTTAGAGTTAACCGTCAAGATGCCTCAGTGTGTATGGAGTTTAACTGATGAGTGGATCAACTTTTGTTGGTCTACGAAACAGGCTGTATTAAAATCCATATGTGCGTCACTTGAGTAGTCCATTTGCTACTGTAATCGCTCCTTCATTGTCGAGCACTGTCATGGATCCTACGTTGCCCATTTCGCTTATATATATATATATATATATATATATATATATATATATATTTAGCATTTGTGCCAAGTTTGAGCCAAATCAGTGATTTGAGTATTATCCCCTTCAATGTTCTCCCGGTTTTCTCATGAACACGCTCTTAAAGCCTTTTTAATCCGGGTCGGTGACCACACACCTGCGTCAACACCGTAACCATTAGAAATGCCGACCAAAAATAGAAACACAGGGGCTACCCGCCACAGCCCAGGAGGCATTGGCAGAAACATGTTTTGTAGAACGCTATCTAGCAGTGGCACGTGACAGATAAGATTATCGACAATTTCAAGTTTTACGCGGGCAGCGACATTTTGTCACCTTTCGTCGTGGAATTTCTTATTGTTCTCCTTGTACTTTCCTTTTCATTCATTCTCATTCACAGTCCAGTTTTATACGCAAACCGATAGCAGAGGTCTTCACTTACCTCCAAGTTCAAGAAATATTTACGTGATTGAAATTGAAATGCAAGCGTATATGAGATGTTTAAATATCTTAACGGTTAAACAATGTATCACTTAATACAAACTTGTGAAAATGAGAAATGTAAAAATATCTACCACTTCACATAATGATTGCGTTAAGGATTGCATTGAAAGGCAACACACCATGTATAATATTATCAGTTGCTTTCGATCTACATTACCAAAATTCTAATTTTTAAACACATTTTATCACATTCATATCGATTACAACAACAACAAGAACTTGAGTTGGTTACCATCTCTTTCCACATCGCAAGAAACAACAACTGTCTTTTTCCCGCTATGATGGAATAAAGCCAGTATTCACCACTGGTTGCTTTGGCCTCTTCGCTATATTTTATCTCTATGATTGTTGGAAATTCCGGAATGGAACCAAGAGGAACTGAGAACAGAAGAAAAACATTTTCGCGCAGAGAAGAATTACAAGTGTGCATCACCCACTAAAAATAAAACTAAATCCGTACATGTGCTCAAGAGAAGGCAAGTTTTGACGTCATGAGCGTCTTACGGGATCCGTTTGTCCGTCCGTTCGAACTGATTTTCTTCATCTATTTCAGTGCGCAATGTATACTTTCGTTCCCTCTTGATTAAAAAGGAAAAATAAAATTTTAAGGGCCCTTCCTTCATACAACTGATGTACAGAACCCCGATGAATGTGAGGGAAAAGCGACAATTTTCAGGTCCAGTTAAATCATTTAGAATGTCTCACAACGCACAATAGATCAGTAATTATGAGGAGGAATTAATGATTATTTTTTTAATTCAGTTTTCTTTACCTAAATAATGGTGCCACTTAATCATTTAGGAAAGTACTGTATCGCATTATTTCCACTAAAACATGAACTGTATTTTACCAAGATGTTGAAAGACTTTTATTTTCCTTAGTTTGAGAAAAGTAGCACATCGCTATATCTGCAAAACGCACTTGGCTTTTTCAACGACACCTACTATGAATGCTCACAATTTCAACTTTTTTTCTATTTTATAAATTCATAATTAACTTTAATCCTTTCACTAGCGTTCCTTCTGCCGTTACACAGCTTAAGTACTCGCCCTTTTCGCTTAAAGCTACAGTAATTAATACAGACGCATGTCCAAAGAGCGCTTTTCAAACTTTGAAAATTCTTCCGATCATTAGTCAAAAGGATGATTTTCTAATGCTCCGAATCTTCGAGGCAATCTCTGAATCATTTCTGTCGATAATATTCATAATTACAGTTTCTGTGGCAGTAATAAACTCATCTCGAGTGCACACCAATCTCAATTGGGCGCTCTTCGTTCTAGAAAGGGGGCTTTAACCGACCAAGAAATTCGCCATTCGCCAAAAATTGTTACCGCCCATTTTTTATTACAGTTGGTATACGACTTGATAACTTTTTCGTCTAACTCGCGTGCTTCGTAAACTTAGTCGTCGTCATACACCAGCTAAATCAACTAATCATGTATGTTGACGGGATGTTACAGAAAATGGCAAAATTGCATCGCTGCTTAGATTATTGTCTATCGTTTGGGGAAGGTCTGGATGGGGGTACAAGGGTTAGTTGTCCATTAAAATATCGTCCATATAAGTTCTCAGTCAGATTTTAGGCCATTTGTCAGTCGTCAGTTAAATGACTGTTAATAATTAACTTAGCACGTCAATTATTGCCGTCCGACCTTATTATTGGCTAAAAAGGCACATGTGCAGCGTGAACTCGAAAATGAAGTAAAAAATTGATAAAATAAGAACTCCCTTTTCTCAATTCTGGAATGAAATAATTCCAAGATCATCCAAGTGACTTTCAGTCTTTGTTTGAAGGGTTTTTAAGTTACAACTCTTTTGCACACAAACTTCTGTTTGCCCGTGTGCAACATTGAAACATTCCTTTTCAATCACTTAGCCGGTCAAAATGTTGGAAAGTAGCATCGTCAGAAAGACGATCTTCCTTCCAACAGGTATTGGTTTCATATTTTGTTTTACAATACGTCGATTACGATTGGCTCCGATGAAATGATCGGAAAGGAATGTTCTTTTGTCTACCTTTCAATTGAGTTATTAGGGCAGGAGTGGATCCGGCATTTTGTGTAACTAGTTTCTACCAAAATAAAATTTTCCATGAAACTCAAAATCGAAGGGCGTAGGCCTGAGCTTGCTAGGGGAGTCCAAGGGCATTCTCCTCCGGAAAAGTTTTGAAACTTGGATGCTCTGTTATGTAGTCTGGTGCATATTTGAAAATATCAACAAACATCAATTAAAATTCTGTGATTGCTGTTGGGTAATAGCTCTTTAATCTTGTCAACAAGGTGATTCTTGCGCTTAGGCGAGTACCTGAAAAATTCAGAAAGTTTCTTAAAAGTACCCATCATATTCTGAACCATCGCCAGCGAGCAAGTATCAGCCACGCACACATTGAGACAGTGATCCATGCAATGTACATAAATCGCTTTGGGAAACTAATGTTGGATTAATGTTGATGTACCAACGTATATTTACGCAATTAGCATGAAGCAAACACGTCTTCCCTGGAGCTCCTTATTCTACCTCTTGTTATGGCTGTTCTTGGAAATTAACCACCTAAACATTTACAAAACTTTCTTCCTGAAACCAAGACCTAACCACAGAGAAGTTCTCAGACCTGATAGTGCTTGCAGCTGGGACAAACCAAACCTCAAAAGTCGGTTTGGTATTTACTTTAAGAGAAATTTGCATTATAATTACAACCACAATGAAGGTCCTCGTCAAGGTCAAAAGATCACCTAGTCCAACTGCATACACAGAAATTCTGTTTCTTTTCGTTTTTGTTTTTTTATCCTATAATCAAACTACAACACGACGTTGAGGTAAACCCTGGTCCGACCACAAGCCAAGGCACGAAAACTAACAATAAGAACAACGTAAAAATAGCTCACCTCATTGTAAGATCTCTCAAACAAAGAGACCACTTCATCGAGGTCAAAGACAACGTAAAAAGAAAACACTTCGACGGTTTTTACGATCTCCGAAACTTGGTGAAACTGCCCTGTCTCTGACTTGGAAATTAAAATACCTGGTTAATGTCTTCAGAGTTGACCGACAAGACAAGAGAGGCGGTGGAGTATGTTCTAACTTACGTCATGGTTTTAAAACAGAAGTACTCCACGATTTTAACGGAATCTCCGAATCTGGATTACACCAACTATGGATCAAGATACAAGTTAGGAATTTAAAGTCATTCCTGGTCTGTACTACTTACCGTCCACCTACTATCCCTCTAACCTGTATTAACACTGATCTCAGTACAAGTTTAATCGCTGCACTTCTTTACAACAAACCTGCTTATATACTTGGGGACCTAAGTTCTAATTTGTTGGAACTCGATACTCCTGGATCTCAAGCACTTATCGAATTCTGCCATAGTTTTAACTTGAGTCAAGTCGTAACGAAACCTACTCGTTCAACAGACAAATCGGAATCCTGACTGGATGTGATAATGGCCTCAAACGCTAGTCAGATTTTGGAATCGGGTGTCTTGACATCGTCGATAAGCGACCATGATATTGTTTATATCAAACTTGGCCTGAAAAGAGAGAAAAGTACACCCATTTTCACTGCTACGAGAAGTTTCAAGAACTACTCTCTTACCGAATTTTCCAAAGATACAGCGACTTTACCTTGGTCATTCATAGAGATCTTAGATTACCCCGATGACAAACTATCTGTGTTTAATACCTTATTTAATGACATACTCGATCTACACGCGCCATTCAAAACGATTCGTATCCGTGGTCGTCCAAACCCTTACGTAACCGAGGAGATTCGAGCACTTGTGCGAACCAAGGATGAATGGAAAAGAACTTTTAAAGGGAAGAAAGACCAACTCGCTTGGTCGGCTTATAAGAATTTTAGTCGCGAAGTTAAACATGAGATTCGAATGGCAGAACGGGAATTTGTTGCAAAGCAAATAAGAAACAACAAGAACAATACTAACAGCCTCTGGTAACCCATCCGCAGCTGTATACCTAAAAAGTCAGCATCCCAGAAAACCTATTCTAAAGACGCCAAAATCATAGCCGATGATTTTAAACAACTCTTTGCATCAGTAGGCGAAAATAATGTGAAGAAAATTAATGCGTTGGTTGAAAATTTCAACCACGTACTTAACGAGTCCACCTTCGTCTCTCGGGAATATCCACCTTCGGAAGAACTTGTTTTCCACTCTACTGTGAAATGTGAACAAGTCAAACGAATTATTAATGCTATGTTAACAAACAAGGCCCCTGGGATCGACAAAGTACCAATAAGAGTAATGAAAGATCGCCTTCCTGCAATCTTACTATCAATTACTTCAATCATCAATGCGACTTTTCACTTGTCCACATTTCCCTCTTGCTGGAAAATTGCAGAAGTAACGCCAATATTAGAGAGACCACGAGATCCCAAACAATAATAGACCAATCACTCTATTAACGGTCCTTTCAAAAGGCTGCGAAAGAGCTGCTCACGACCAGCTAGTATCTTACCTGTCTCCTAAAAAACGTCTGACTGCACAACAATGTGGAAACAAGAAATGGAACTCTACAGAGACCTCATTAATCCAAACCACTGATTCTATCCTTCGAAACATCGACAATAACGAACTAACCGCTCCAGTGTTACTTGATATGAGTAAAGCCTTGAATAGCATTGATCCTGACATCCTGATCACGAAATTGAGGGACGTTGGATTGTCTGCATCATCAATAGATTGGTTTAAGAGCTATCTTTTTACCCGCTATCAAGTAGTGAAAGTTCAAGCATCAACTACCTGTTACTATTGGTGTTCCGCAAGGCAGTATTTTAGGGCCCCTTCCTTTCGTTGTTGCTTGCTTGACTTTGCGAACGAAGATTAAATAGCGAATAGAGGAATTGTGGGTTGTGTGTGCTTTTAAACGCAGACACAACCCACAATTCCTCTATTCGCTCCGACGAAGGGCTAACGCTCGAAACATCAGCTTTTATAATCGTAACGGTGGCCAATTTACCATTTCAACTTTGTTGATATATTCAAAATATTTCGTTACCCCACCGACGCAGCCCCAAACAGTTTCTTTAGAAACTATCTGCCTTTATTGAAGATTAAATAGGTTTTCCACGTTGACGTCGGCTGCAGACACGTTCATGGCTGACCAGACCGATGCGGGAAAGGGAGATCCACGGGCAGTATCTGCAGAGAGAGGTGACGTCCGGAGTGAAGGTGGAGGCGGCGCGGGCCTTCCTCCTCTGTCGCTTGTCTTTAAGTACCTCACGTCTATCCTCCTCAAATTGAGCGGTGGCTTGGTTGATTGTGTGGCGCCAGGTACCACGGTCTGTAGCCAGGTCAGACCGCTCTTTGTGGTCGATGTTGCAGGTGCTGAGTGACATCTGAAGGCTATCCTTGAACCTATTCTTTGGAGTCCCTCTCTCACGATGTCCGGTTCAGAGTTCACCGTACATGACAATCTTAGGTAGGCGGTGGTCTTCCATTGGGAAACATGACCGGCCCGTCGGAGCTGGTGCTTCAGGATCGTGGCTTCAATGCTGGGAATCCCGGCCTGTTCCAGGACGTCGACATTGGTGTTGAAATCACACCAGTGGATGTTGAGGATGGTGCGCAGGAAGCGCTGATGGAAGCGCTCGAGGAGGCGGATGTGGCTGCGGTAAGTGACCCATGTCTCACAGCTGTAGAGAAGGGTGGTGAGAACAACAGCCCTGTAGACGCAGATCTTCGTTTTGCTTTTCAGGGCCCCTTCCTGCAACTGACCTCGTTCTGGTGCCTGAATATAGTTTTTCACAAAGCTACGTAGACGACACTAAACTCTTGCTTAACTTCAGCCTAAAAGATCAGCAAATCGTGGTAATTAAAATGAATGAGGATCTCCAGAGAATATACCAATGGGCGTTTACCAACAAGCTCTTACTTAACCCAGATAAGACAAAATTCGTGATCTTTGCCAGCAGAGCGATGGTCAGCAAGGTTGATGACCTTCGCCTTTCTTCACTGGGTAAAGATCTAACCGTTGGAAAATCAGCAAAGGACCTTGGTGTAATACTGGATCCTAACCTAACGTACAAAGATCATATAACAAACACCGTTTCAACTTGTATGTCACGACTAGGACAGATAATCCGCGTCAAGCAAGTGTTAGTAAAGGAAACCTTAACCATAGTGGTCAAAGGTCTAGTCCTTAGCAAACTCTCCTATTACTCCAATGTTTGGAGTAATACCACCGAGAGTAACCAAGACAAAGTACAAAAAGTACAGAACTTTGCCTGTCGTATAATTAGTGGAGCAAAGAAATCTGACCACATAACACCCGTCCTCAGGGCAATGTAGTGGCTACCTATTATGCAACAACTCTATTACAGAAATGCTGTAATGGCATTCAAGTGCATGACTGCTAGCGCACCCAATAGTTTAAATGGACAGTTCATTAAACGTTCAGACGTATCAACGCACACCACAAGAAATCCACAGAAAATTCAGATTCCTCTCCTAAAGACTGCTGCAGGACAGAGAACCTTCTACTATAGAACTGTAAAGATTTGGAATGCGCTAGATCCCTCGCTCAAGTTAAGTAGAACACTACAAGAACTTAAAAGGAAATTAAAAAACATTTTAAGACTTCATGGATAGTAAAGTGACATAATTATGCAATCTACTATATAAATAATATAATGTTTTTTTTTTGTTATGATATGGATTTTAGCGTGCATTCTCTGAAAATCCCTTTCAGGACGAGAATAAAGTTTGTATGTATGTGTATATGTATGTATGTAGCTGCCAGCCATGTTCCCAGCATCGTCATAAGAATAACCTCTACAATTATCCATGGTCAAACCAAGGTCACGAACTGAATTAATTATTAACTCCTTTATTGCGTTACCGGTTGTTTCTTTTCCACAAGAGTGGAAACCAACAAACTCGTCTTGAATATTCTTTGAAGAGTCGACATAGCGGAGGACAAGAGACAGGGTTTTTTGTTGGAAACGTCCGCTGCCTCGTCACCATAACAGAAAACATTCCAGTTTGTTTAACTTCCGCGATGATCTTTGAAGAAATTTAATTCCCCACAGTCTCGATAGTCTCGTTCTGTATCGTTTTGGAACGGTAAGTGGCATTTCATGGCGCATTCTCCAGATGTTCCTTAAGTTCTACATCACCACTGTCTATGAGAAACGCCAAAAGGGCTTGAAAGTTTCCTTGAAGATTTTTGTCACCAGGGTTGTCATCTCGTTTTCCATCGAACGGAATGTTGTTTTGACCACAAAAGATTACAGTTTTCACAATCGATCTCATTTTCTCTCGATTTTCATCAATCTGGGTCTGCATCAACTGGTTTAACTGCTGAACAAAGGGGGCGCCGGCGGTTTGCCTTCTCATCGCAGCCAAGAAATTGTGCATTACCATAACGGAAAATTTGTGAATTTCTGACTTTCCGCTTGCATGGCCGTCGAACCTTCCCCGCACCGTCGTCCAAAATGTAAGCGGGGATCGAAACAGCTTATCTAGTTTGGCACCATTTTTGCCACATTCCATTCCAAAACAGACACAAGGCAAACATAACGCGCCATCCAAGTACTTGGAATAAACAAGCCAAGGGTATTTCACGAGCCATTCCTGTCGAAATTTTCGTTGCTTTCCAAAGGTTTCTTTCGACGCGGGAAACTCGAAGAGTAGATCTGGCTTCCAGACTCTTTCAATAAACCGAAAATTTTCAGCATCGGTAAACGAGGCAATGACTCTACACACAGTGCCGATATCAAACGGTGAACAATCTTCCTTTAAGGCCCAATATCTCCGATGACCAACCACTTCTGATCGTTATTCTTATATGAGCAGTGAAAGCCTTCACCGGACTTCCCAAATTAGTAATAAAATTTTGGGGAAATTGATCATCAAAATTCCGTAAACCACATCTTTGTTTTATGAACTTAAAATAACTTGAAATTTATAAGAAATTTCCCAGAGAGTATCGTTTAAAAATCAACGAGGAGGTACTCTATAACATCAAGAAATGGTTAGATATTCTAGTCTTCTCGGATAGGGACGAATAAATAGAGGTCCCGTCTTCAGCAGGGTTGAGGTAGGAGACGTTAATTTCCCACACACGAGATTACTGTGTGATGGATGTCCTCCCCTGGGGTGGGATGGGAGGGAGGGTGGACTAGCACGAATGGTTCCTATGTTCCTTTCTAGTCCTTCCCCACTGCAAACTTAATGCATTGAATTTGGACTAAATTAAATTAATCTTTGAATAGCGCAAGTTGAGCCCTTTTTAATAACTTTTTTTCGCAGCCGTATTTGGAATATTCTTGAGGAAACACAGCAGTTGGTGATGAACATCAAGGGCGCATACAGTCGAACTTAGGAAAGCTACACTTTCACGATTGTTA
Source organism: Stylophora pistillata (assembly GCF_964205215.1). Taxonomy (NCBI): domain Eukaryota; kingdom Metazoa; phylum Cnidaria; class Anthozoa; order Scleractinia; family Pocilloporidae; genus Stylophora; species Stylophora pistillata. The sequence continues at coordinate 32,414,918 of NC_142520.1, forward strand.
TCTAGTGAATTTGTAAAGTCTTTCACATAACCAGTCATCAGGTAACAGTCGCATTTTGTCCCCCGTAGTGGTACTGAGAGCCTACTCTGGCCTATGGACTAGATGTCTGAAAGTTTTAGAACGTTTCCTTCAACAACAGAGTGATTCTTGATGCAACTGAACTCAAGATCCAGACACTTACCTCTTTGTTAAGACAGTCTGAAGTTTTTTTCATGGTACCAACGCGCCACCACAGCCAAAGCTCTGTTGGCTGTTGCGCCCTCAGGTAGTGTTACGTTTGTATCTCAGTTGTATATTGAAGGCATATAGGACACGAAAATCACCAAACATTCTGGATTTCTTTCATTGATTGTAATAAATGACCCACTTGAGCCTGTAGGATGTACTCTTAATGTGTCACGTTTATCAAAAAAAGAATCAAAAGCAAGTTGGTTTAGTCTGAATGCACGGCCGTTCTTGTTGTGACTTGTTGCCTTTGGCGTCATGTAGTGATTGCTACTCCCAGCTATCGATTTTCTCAGTATTCCCAAAGGTCCTTTTGTCTTTCGTTTAGCTCATGGCTGAACAAGTTTCCTTCATGAGAAAAGTTTGTCGACTTTATGACAAGGGACTATCAAGTAAGACAGTCTGACAAAAGTATAGTCAAAAATGAGCTTTTGGTTCAAGTTTAGATAATATGGACAAGGACTCTGTGTAACCGCTTCCGTTAAAGCTAAATGGTACCGCTTCCGAGAGAAGATGCAAAATATTTTCTGGTTTGATAAACGCCTCCGTGACTAGTTCCTTTCAGACAAAAATTACAGTTAGCGTTTCAGTTCAGGATAAGACCTCGTGTAATCAAAATCGTTTTTAAATAGTGGACAAGTTAGACCGTAATCCTTGATAAAGTAGTCAAGGCTCCTGAAAGTTGGTAAGCAACAACCTATCTTGTGAATATGTTAACTCATGGTTGTAATTCAAAGCGAAACTTATCGCTAGTTTTTTTACTTTTCTTGCTTCTTCTAATTGCCACGTGTTTGTCACCCAAATTGATATTATTCCTAACAATTTGCCTGTTCTCGACTCCCAGGGAGATTTATTTGGTGTTAATTTCCACCAGGTAAGACATACTTACCTGGGGAGGTCAATCCTAAATTGCTTTGTAGCTGAAGTCTAGAAATTGAGGGAGGGTTCTGTCTATACACTGTACACATGGGTCATGGAGGGAAGACGTGTTCTTTCGACTTCCTACTACTTAGCTTTATTTTGTCTATTTTTCCAAGCTCCAGTAACTAATAGCAGGTTCTCTGAAAGTTCTCGAACATTGGTGACTTCCAGCATCTCCATAAATCTATATATACTATCTAAATGGCAATGTGGTGGCAAACTTTTCATACTTCAATCTGGTCCACGCGGCGGCCATCTTGTTTTGGAGAGACAGCTTCGAAGAATTAGGTACTTTTCCATTCGAATTGGTTATCATACGAATGGAATTTGTACTTTTAATCCATCTGCCTTTAAAATTATTCGCAGTGGCGATGTTGAAACTAATCCAGGCGATCAAATTGTCAATAATTCGTCTTGCAGTACAAGATCTTCAACTAATAATCTTCGATGTTTTTTACTTAATGATAGCAGTTTAAGGAACAAGGTCTTTGACTTGCAAGCTCTGTTGCTAGAAGATTATTTTCCGATCATAGCTATCACCGAAACATGGCTAGATCCTAGCTTTGTTGACTTCGAGTTGGGTCTAAATGATTACTACGTGCATCGCAAAGACAGACAATATCGTAGAGGTGGGGGTTCCCTTTTGGCGGTACACATGGACTTGATTTCGGTAAGAAGAAGGGATCTGGAGAATGATGACAATATTGAAATCGTAATGGTGGAAATTTGTCAAACATCGAAGGATAATATTTTATTTTGAGTGTGCTACAGACCGCCTAGTGCTGATGTGGAATATTCGCTCATATTACGTCAATGTTTAGAGGGAATTGAAACGACTAGATTTGTTACCTGTTACCTTTTGGGCGACTTTAACTTCTCATGCATAGACTGGCATAGTTTAACTGCTGCCTTAAGCGATGTATGTACGGCTGATTTCTGTGATATGCTCAACGATCATTGTTTTGGTTCAATGTAATTTTAATCCAACAAGAATGCTAACTGACGCTGATGGCAATATACTTGATTTAATCCTGACTAAAACTCCTGATCTGGTTAGTAATGTTGAAATACTGACTGATCATTTTAATTCCGATCATGTCATGTTAGTTTCAATATTAAGCTTTTATCTAGTCGTCCTCGTGAGTCTGTCTTAAGGAAAAACTACAACTTTAAAATGGCAAACTTTATTGAATTGAATGAATTATTGAAGTACATCCCATGGAATTGTGCTTTTTTGGAAGAGGATATGGATATTTGTACTGAAAGATTCAACGAATTATTACTAGCTGCAGCAGATATGTGCATTCCAACCTCTACTGTGAAAAAAAAAATTAGTCCCCCATGGATCACCAGAGATATTCTCAATAAGGTCAACAAGAAAAAAGGTTATGGAGAAAACTAAAGGCTCGTCCATCAGAAGCCCTTAGCCGAAAGCTTAAGGAGTTAGGAAGATCTCTCAAACAGTTACTAAGGTCTAAATTCAAACAATATCTGCAGCATCTGTCCAGTCAACTGCCACTCAATTAAGTCAAAATCAATACGGCTTCCCGATGTAAACACTTACAACAGAAGATCTGCGACAAAACCTTTAGAGCAAGCTGACTTATTCAATATTCACTTTCACTCAGTTTTTTGTAAACGAGGTACTGAGATACCAGCTCCAATACAAACTGATTTACAAGATCCAAGTATTGATGTCGTTATCAACCATGTGGTATGTGACACTAAAGAAATTCGAAAACTTCTCAAACGTCTTAATACTAACAAGTCTTGTGGGATTGACAAAATACCTGCTCGTTAGCTTAAAGAGACTGCTGACACATTTGCAGTTCCTCTGAGTATGCTCTTTAATTTATCATTCAAACATAGCTGCCTACCCAAATTCTGGAAATCAGCTAATATTACACCTATTGATAAGGATGGTGATCGAGAGCCAGTGGAAAATTATAGAGGCATTTCACTCCTATCTATCATTGGGAAATTCCAGGAAAGAATTGTGTATGATGCTATTTACAATCAAGTTATCAGTTTTGTGTACGATTCTCATCACGGATTCCTCACGGGTCGTAGCTGCACTACTCAACTACTCTTGGTACATCATGATTGGTTTAAAGTTTTGGATAAGAGTTGCCAAGTCAATGTAGTATTTATATACTTTTCAAAGGCCTTTGACCTCATCTGTCATGATATTCTCTTAGCCAAACTTTACAAATATGGTGTCCACGGGGACTTCCTCAATTGGTGTAGGAATTATTTAACAGTACATCAGCAGCGGGTAGTAGTTAAAGGAGAGGCTTCTGATTGGTTAACCGTAAACTCTGGTGTCCCACACGCTTCTTTGTTGGGACCATTATTCTTCATACTATACATCAATGATTTACCACGGGTGATTAGTGAGGACAGCCCAGTTGAATTATACGCTGATGATAGTAAAATGTACAGGGTTATTAATACTCGAGATCTGTCCTGTTTTCAAAGTGACATAGATGAAATACCAGATTGGTGTAAGATGAACAATATGACAATACTAAGAAATGTAAGATCGTGCGAATAACTAGGAAAAAGTCACCCTTAGTCGGGGAGTATAACATTGAAGGTCAACCTTTGGAATGTGTTCATGTTTATAAAGATTTAGGATTGTTTACTGCTAGTGATCTCTTATTGAACCAACATGTAGGCAGAATCACTGCTAAGGCCAATAGAGTTTTAGGGTAGGTAAAAGGATCTGTAGGGACTTAAATGATGTTGACACTACGATAAAACTTTACTGTGGTCATGTGAGACCTTTATCAGTTTGAATATTCATGTGAAACTTGAAACCCTTATACCAAATGTAACATTGATAAATTGGAGGCTGTTCAGCGAAGAGCTACCAGACGGATCACTAGGTCAGATGATGGTTATGACACTAAACTATATAAATTACAATTGTTGTCATTATCTGATAGGAGGTTCATTAGAGATGTTATGTTTTTGTTCAATGTAATTAATGTAATTTCCAATAAGCTCATATTTTGTAAGGACAGAAGCACGGGTTATAATTTGAGGATTAATGACACACAGGACCTTGTCCCTAATTTTAGCAGAACTAACGGTGTTAAATATAGTTTTTTTAACCGTATCGTTGGTGAATGGAATAGTTTACCTAATCCTTTTAGATAATCAAATAGTATTGAAACTTTTAAAAGGAATGTTTTAAGTTTTATTAAGGATAACTAGAGCATCTATTTTTAGACCTCTATACAATTTTGCTATACTTTAATTAGAGGGGGCATCCCTTGTATGGTGCATCAGCGCTTTTGGTTGTCTCCTCCACAATTTTCCCTTCTATAGTTTCCATCAATTTTAATTGTAATTTATTATTTGTTTGTATTCAAATGGAGTTAATCTGTAATAAATAAATAAAAATACATATTGATTTCAATTGACCGCCTCGATATAGGAACGCTTCAAAGAATAGGAAAGGAATAAAGAGAGAAAAGATCCTATATTGGTTTGGTGTTAACCGCATGCGCGTGTATCAACCCGGGAATCGAGTGCAAGTTCTAACTTGAAAAGAAACATTTACGCTCTGAGGAAAATTTACTGCTTTACAGTAGTATCGCCTAAAGCTTTCGATGTAACCTATCATTCATTCAACCTTTGGCCTATCTTAATGAGAGAATACTTCATCAGTAGCCGCTTTTCGGCTAATGTTTTTGACTTCAGGCTTTCCGTACATCACTACATGATGGTGTCCACCACTAAAGAAGAAGCTATACTATTTCAAAAATGGAATAACGCAAAAAATTGTCTACAATCACATTCCATTGTTTTCATGATAACACATACAGCTAATATTTTATTGTTATGATCAAAAGGTATACAAATTTATTACGATATGATTCAATACGGAACTGAAATAAGTGAGCAACACACTACCTCGCGTTGACCTTGACGATAAGACGAAGCCTCAGTTTTACCGGTATCCTATATATTTTCCGAGTCCTTATGTGGTGAAACTAACTGTCACTCAGTTATATTGATATGAATCAGTCCCTCTGGCACCGGTGACAATTTAGTGTAAAAATTATTTAGTGGACCAGCAAAAGAATAAATATAATATGTACAACCTTAATATATCACTTTAGTTCCCTAGTTGCCTAGCGTTTCTTCTCACAGGAAAGAACATCCAGTCGCTCCCACGTTTTACAAACGTTTTTCGAACGTTTTTCAAAACATTCCGACAACTGTTTTCTAAATACGGAGCATTTAGATCAAGTAAGAAGTGGTTTAAAAACTAATCCTCTCATTCTCCAAATATCTACTTGGAAAAAAATGCGGCACCTTACAAGTATACGTGTTTTTGGCATTTAACATGAATGATTAGTTATGATTCTTTACATCTATGCAAATTAGCTGAGACAGCTGTTGATAACGGTATGTTACACAATACAATTTTTAAGGAAACACTCTTAATAAAGTGTAAGCCCATGCTCATCCAATACTTGTCAAACGTGGGAGAGTTAAGTGAAAGGAATTCTTAGTAGCTGTATCACGCTAGTTGATTTTGCATGTATTCATTATCTGAGTCGCACACATTGGAACTGAGATCAAAAGCTAACAACGCGTTTCCTAATCAAAAGTTGTGGAACGAGTTTTACCAGTACTATGTTGTATGGATTTCGATTTCTTTTTGTGCAACAGTGTTGCGCGAGAAATTATTGCAAATTTTCCGAGAAAACCGCCCCTTAAAGAGAGTGGAATGATGTGGAAATGAAAATACATAACTCTCTTATCCTTAAAAAAAAACCTAGATTATTTCATTTCTCTTACTTTTTAAAAATGTTCCTCCTCGCCAGAGAAGCGCTTACTTTTATGGAACTAGCCGTAAGTTCTCCATCAGTTACTGCCCATTACATGTACATACGAAATTACACCCAGACGATCATGAGCTGCATCATACAGGGACAGGTGCGATATGTATATAAGCAGTTCTCACACACAGAATCTTTATGATTACCTTTTCAAATGCTTCAGTAATTCCAAATTGTAACGATTATTTCTGATTCCTTGCTGTAGTGTGATCACAGCCACTAGACAGTTCCACCCAGAGACACACAGTAGGAATTTTTCATTACGAGCATGTGGCCAGTGCGAGCATGTGAATCAATTTTTGTTTCAGGACCAATCTAATCGTTAAACACCACGCCAGCATCCTCAGTATGTTTATAATCTTCGGTTTGCCAGCTGAGGGACGTGCAGCGAGATAACTCGCCCCACCCAGAAACAAAAAGCCGCTATTTTTCAATATCATGAGCATGTGGCAAACAGAAATCGTTACATGAATGCGCAAATCATTTTTGAGTGTGCAACCAATCTAATTGTTACACACCACACCAGCATTCTCATAATGTCCACAATTTTCGATATTCCAGCCGAGGAACGTACAGGGAGATACTTTTGCTTCTCCACCTTGGCAGTAGACATCATCCATCCATATTGGGTCAGAGCCTTGACCGTATTTGGCGCAACAAATAGCTTGTGATACGCCAGAAAAGCGAAGCTGACGACACGCCACATTGGCTTCATCGATTTTCCAGTGATCATCACAGACTATGCCCCACCACCCGTTGTGATAAACTTCTGCGCGGCCGTAGCTTGCCCCACCACCCGTTAACCGGACAGGAGCGTCCTCATTAGTTGCTGTGTAATCAACATATCATTAATTCAGTATTGGATACATCTAAGATCGAACTGACCACAATGTTGTTCGTATCTAATAAATTAGGTGAGGTAAAGTCTGTTTACGAGCCTAGTGGCCCATTAGGCAGGTGCTTAATTTCGGTTTCTGTAGCATACTAGGAGTATTTTTACTCCCCCCTGGATGGGATGCCAGTCCATCGCAGGGTTACCCCCGGCATTAAATTGCCGCTACCCATTTATACACCTGGGTGAAGAGAGACATTGTGAGAGTAAAGTGTCTTGCCTAAGAACACAACACAATGTCCCGGCCGGGGCACGAACCCGGACCACTCGATCCGGAGTCGAGCGCACTAACCATGAGGCCACCGCGCCTCCACATCTAATTAATTAAGCTTTATATAATCCTTTTTTTAGGGGGGTGAGCTGTGGAAAAAATGCCTAAATATTAACTCTATGTATTTGTTTGAAAAAAAAGATTGAAATGCGATACAATCCCTGATGATCGTCACTTAGTTATGAGAAAGAAACACGATCTTGAGATATGGGATTTTATCTCATTCTCTCTATTATTATTTTTTTAATCGAATCTAAAACTTTTAGCATTTAGCTTGTTGATAACAAGCAATAAGTATTTAGCCATGCAGTGCAGCCAGCTACTCGGAGGATAATATAATCTCTAGTTGTCATAGAAACGGCTGTGTATTTTGAGCCGGTAAAAAGTTTCATTGCAAGTTTTGGTAAAATACAGAGTTTATGGCCCCGAATCAAACCTTCGGTTGCTTTCAAGTCTCAGCCAACCAATACAGTAGCGAACAGCTAGGGGCAAACTCCAAATGAATCGATCGCAATTCAGCAATATGAACTTTTGACCACATTGAAACATCACATGGGTTTCCTGAGAAGACTGTGACATGATTGAGGGCAGGGTAAACCATGTTTTGATGATGCTTCTTCTATTAATCTAATCGCATGGTTTTCAATAATGCAGTATTTACCCAAACGTGCCCAAATATTAACTATATGTCAGAAATCTAGTCATATTTTTATTATCTCCAAAACTCTAATTAATCATTTATTTACTTATTCATTTTCACACCTCACCTGTACAAGATTGTTGAATATCCCCATAATATCCAGGCTTACATTTGCAAAAATATGAGCCTATAGTGTTGAAACACTGTCTGTTCGAGAGGCAGGAATCTGTCTGACACTCGTCCACATCTGTTTAAGAGGCAATAACTTCAACCAAATTTAAACAAACACATCTTCATTTCAATTAAACAATCAAGATCTTTGCTAGAAAATTTCAAATTAAAACTTCAACGCATTTTGCACCGCCAAGGTTCCAAACCTGTTCAACTAATTCATAACGTCTGTGTGTCTCTGAATGTTTTTTCGTTTGGATATTTTTTTAAACTGTATTTACATACCTTGAAAGAATAATTGTGCAAGAGATTTTATGAGTTTAGGTTGTTCACAGTGTTCATAAATAGTAACCAATGAAAAAAAAAGTATATTGTGGCGACAAAGGTAGCGGCACTACGTCTTCATTACCGAGAAAGAATATAAAAGAGAAGATGAGGAAGTAGAACTAATCAAAGTAACAAGTGTTTCATAACAGTAATATAGTCCTCTTTTTATAGTAAGTTTAGAAGTGTAGTGAGTAATTCATTGCTACGCAGTCAGTTCTCCCTAAGAACGTGTTTTACAGGATTTATGTAGCAACGACAAAAGTAGACTTAATTGAAACAGTACTGTAGAAACAATGCAATAATAAACTACAACAAAAATAACAAGAAAACTTAGGCCCCCTCCACACTAATCCGTTTTCAAACGAAAACGGAGCTGTTTTGCTCTGGATACAGCTATCGTTCACACTACAAGGCCGAAAACGGAGCCATTCGAAAACGCTCTCCAGAGTGGAGCGATTTGAAAACGATACCTTTTGAAAGTGCTGTTTTCTTGTGTGGACGGAGAAAGCGATGCTATCTGAAAACGGTGACGTCATCAAAATAGACACGACCGGGCGCCAAACCACTCAACAGTGAGTATTCAAAATGGCGGACAGACGCTACCATGTGGCTTCTCTCTAGATCGGAATGATTTCTAGTCTCTTGACGCTCTTGCAAGCGAATTTAACCCTGCGGAGGCGCCACTTAGATTTCACAAGAAGGAAACAAGATACTCTTAAGGCTTCTGACCTTCTCAGCTTCAGGAAAAACGAAGATAAAACGACTCTCTTGAAGCCCGCCAAAACCTCGAAGGTTTTGGACAAGACCTAGACGAACTTCAGTATGGTGGGACAACTTTGGCGCTAGAAAAGTAGTTGAGGAAGTGTGGAGGGAGAATTTCCGCATGAGTAGGACCTCTCTTTACGCTGTTCCTTCGAAACTATCAAAGACTTCTAAACCACAACAACACTCAACAACAAAGAATCAAGAATGGCGCCAATTTCGCGGTCCGCTATATTGAAATGCGCATGCGTCGAGTTCATTTGAGCATGCACACTGAGGGTATAAAGCGTTTTCAAAACGGAATACGGCGTTGTAGTGTGAATGAGCGAAAACGATACGAAAACGATAAGTGCGGACGCAAATCATTCTGAAAACGGAGCAAAACAACGTTTTCGTTTGAAAACGGATTAGTGTGGACAGGGCCTTAGCTGTTGGAAGTAATTCTCTGCTAACCACCTCCTGGTTAGCTCAATTGGCTAGAGCGCCGGATTGTGTTGAGCGGGAGGTCGAGGGTTAGAGCCCCGGCCAGACCAACACTCATGGTCTTAAAATAACTGAGGAGAATTTGCTACCTTTCTATAACATCAATGAAATGGATAGATATTCTAGTCTTCTCGGATAAGGACGAATAAAATGGAGGTCCCGTCTCCTGCAGGGTTAGGGTTAGGAGAAGTTAATTTCCCACACACGAGATTACTGTGTGATGGATGTCCTCCCCTGCGGTGGAATGTGTGGGGGGAAAAAGGTGAGGTCGTTAAATGGACTAAAGCGGCTGCCAGAGGCGCCTGATAATGCTGACGTCCGATCTCAACCTTAGTAACACTGTAGACCTTAGCAATTCAGCCTATGATGCTATTAAGGTATCGAATCATTCACTTTCACTTTTTCACTTTCGCTACATTGCGCACGTTTAACGATGTTTTGGTTGTTGTAACAAATGGTGAAATTATTCAAGAGCAACAACTTTTCAAAGATTGCGTCATCTGACGTGGTTTGGAGAGTATTGCCGATCATCTGTTGAAGAACTTCTTGAAATACTACAAAACGACAGAACTTTTTATGAGAATTGTCGTTATTTTAGACCAGAAACTTATCCAATAAATTTTCTTTACTAAAAGAATTTCTTAGAACCTGACCACAGTGCGCTTTTATCGTTTCGCTCGCTACATGCGCATATACCGTACCTTAACTGTACTTCAACAACTTCCGATTTTGCAAAATCATTATAAAGTCTGCATTAAGTGAGAACTTGTGCTGCTCGTCGATTTTTAATATGATTCTTGATGTACTAATTTTCGGTGGCCGAGTCTTCCTTCAGCTTATATCTTCTAGTTTAGACCTTTAAGAGGCCGTGCGCTAGCCAGGCTAAAAAAGTAGAAAAATCTGATAATTTGCCTACAAAAACTCCTTTAGGGAGATATATTAGAAAAAAAATATTTCAAAGTTTGAAAAATCAAATTTTTCCGAGGAAATGGGGAAAAAAAAATTCGGAATTTTACCTAATTAATTATGCAAAAAATACAGTAAAATTGAGCAACTTTAGCGTGCTAGTGCTGAAGGACGATGTTTCGTAAAAAAATCGGGGATATTTTTACTTTGAAATATAATTAATTTGATTTTTATTTGTAGCATTTCAAGGAGCATTGGTTTAATTTTAAAATTCACATGATTTTTTAACAAAGTGCTGACAAACGCTTGTTGAAAAATGCGAAAAATCGACCAGCTTAAAACCGTCAAAACGCTTCTTGGTATGAGTGGCATCATGTAAAACTACATGCTGGCAAAAAGTTTAGTCCTTATACTAAAATAATATGAAAAAAAATTTTTGGGTAATTACGAAACGAGCCGAAAAAACAAAGCTTTTCGATGCACTGTGGCCAGAGGTCACGCATTTGCATGATGCAAATCAGTTGTAGAAATCGTACCGCCTAACGGTTCTGGTGTAGGAGGGGCTCTTTTCACGGCTACAACATAAAATTTACAAGAATAATGATCAGTATTTGATAGCGTTTAATCTTTTTTTAAGCCAATGAGTTTTTTGTTTCATTTCTCGATGCTGTCTTGACGAAAAGGAAACTGTTTCAATTGCGTGACAATTGTCACGTTGGATCACAGGTGCAGTTGCCGAGTAAAGCGGACACGATCCTTTTTTCGTCAGCACTCCATTCCAAAACATCTAGTCTTATATATCTCGTTTTACATTATTTTTAAAAATTCTTTTGAGTCTTTATCCAACAACATCCAGCCGGCCTGATCCTGTCTGACTCCAGGCTCGAAGAAGACTTTTCATTTCCGGTTTGCGCCATTAATACAGGGACCGCGGAGCTATGGGGTTGAGTGGGCTGTGGCCCCACCAAGAACAATTTACTATTATCATTATTATTTATTTAAATCTTTGTAGTAAAAAAATGCCAATTTTTTCTTAGGACTGAAGTGCGTTTCCAGTGATTTCAGAAGCTCTAGATTTCAAAATTTTGGAGGGAGCATATCCTAGGACACCCTATCGGCAGTCTTTCTCTACTAAGAAAGGCGTACTAAGAAACAGACAAAAAGAGGTTCTCCGCGGAGGGGAGGCCCCAGGACCCTCAAAGATAAGCTGGTGCCAACGAGCTCACACTACGCCGGAACTGCAATAGCTCCTCCCATCCAAAATATCCTCCATGGCCCCCGTTTTACATCAACGTTTATTTAAAACTCAATTTTTCGAAGCAGCCTTTTGCCATTTACTTTTTAAACTGCACTGCGAGAACAACATTTAACAAGGTCTTCGAGCAGAGCGATGTAAGATGTCCTTTTTTGATGTAAGATGTCGACCTCTGATCAACCCCAGGTGGTAATGCAAGATTGAAACTCACGCAAAGGAGTTTTTAAGATTGCAAGTTTGGGATTTTTGAGTGTGTTACTCTCGACCATGGAACAGATGTTGTACCGTTGGTAATGAATAAGATGAGTTACATTTAACTGCTTAAAAATAGACTCCTTGGCATTTGACAAATTAAATTCTTCCAACCAAATCTTGCTCAGTTACACCTTGTGCGCAGGGGGCTGTCTGCTGTTTCACTTTTGCTGCCCTTCTGGAAAAAAATTAAGCTACTTGTTGAGTTGTCAGAAACTCAGACACTCTGAACAAGCGCTCCCCGTTAAGTCTCTTTGCTCTCCTCATTTCTGTTGCAACAATTTCTGCGTCAACCTTTTTGCTACTTTTTGGTCCGATGGTAAATCTAGCAGTCAGATACTCGTTATTTGTATTTGATACTCGTTATTTTGTTATTTTTATTTTGACTCGTCCTACGTCTAATAAGATTTAGTATATACTAAAACAGTGGATAGCGTTGAAGGCGCGCTCGGATTCGCTGGTCAAACTCCGAATATTCTTTGCTATTTACCTCCGAGCAACTCGGGAAAAAATGGCGTCCAGTTTGCATCTGTGACAAGCGAAGAAATCACTCAAATTAACAACTAAGCAGCCTCTGAAAACACAAAGAAAGCGACTAAATTTGGTTTGGCCGTGTTTAAAGGTAATGGTTTAATTTTTAACCCGGAATTTATAGATAAAAACCAATGAGAAAGGTTTTGTTTACAAATGCAAATTAATCTTGTGACCGTCACTTGTTCACTTCCGCGCGTCAAAATGTTGGAATCGTTGCTGGAATGTATGAATTAAAATCAATATTTGGTAGTCTCACTGTTTTAGTATATACTAAAAAAATTATTCACCTCAGTATCGGTGGTTAGCAGTGGATATTTACCTCGCCGTTTCGCGGCTCGGTAAATATCCACCACTAACCACCTTCACTTCGGTGAATAGTTGTTAATTATATATTTCGGAAAGAGTACCATATAACCCCATACATCAATTATGCATTGAAATCATTAATTATGCATTCACCCCATTGTTTTTAAGACAGTGACTTTTTCCCATGGGTTTAGCATATATACATTACTAATAAGTACTTACTGCTTCAATAAAAGAGAAATTGATTGAAATCGGCTTTTTCGTCTCCATTCCTTTCTCACGTTCTTCTCCCTTCTCCCCTTTGTTCCCAATTCCCTTCTCCTCGGTTTTTTTTTTCTTTTCTTTCCTATTTACCCTCTTGGCAGTTCTGCTGAGCCTCGAACCATCGCTCCTAAGACAACGAATTATTATTAGACCATTATCAAACCATAGCCTTACCACTATGCTACGCAAACCAGTTAGGAGTTCCTCTCCAAAAGCTACTTTTTGTTTTACCTTTCAGTAAAAAAATTTTCATAACAATAAGTGCATTGATAGAATGCACCAAAGGTCCCCTTTGCACTAAAGAATGCATTTCTTCCTCTCTACGATTGGCCAAATACCACATAGAAAACAAAATTTATTCATACCTCTTTCTAATAACATCAACGAAAGAAGAAGATAGAAAGAAGAACAACAACAACTCCGAGATGAAGAGACTGTATTTTATTCGACTTTCTCGAATATTATCGGATCACGACCGGTGCATACAGTGGTGTCAGGATCACAACCTGCTTGCGACATCGGTAAAATGTCCTCGAGCTGGGTGCAGCAATGAACTTAGCTGGACGCGACGTGCTTCATCGCGAGACGGGTACGAGTGGCTATGTTTAAAAAAGGGTTGCGATGGAATGGCTTCAATGCGCCGGAATTCACCGGTGCGCACACACAGGGCAATCAGTTCGACGTTCACTTCCTGGAACTGGTTGCAGAGTTGGTATAATTCCCACACCTTCTTCCAATGGAGATTTATATGCGATCTTGGCCAGGTCTAGCAAAGATCTCTTCTCTAAAGACTTTGTGAATTTTTCTGAGGACAGGTATTTCTCTAAGGCAGAATGCCTTTGAAAAACTCTCACGCACCCGTCTTGAGGGCAGGCGAATGCTGCTGTTTCATCACCAGCAATCTGTTCATGCGTCTTAGAGACTTCAGGTTTCTCTGTAGTCTCCGACTCCGTCTGCGTGGGCTGCTTTTTGCTGAGCGATTTAAAATCACCTGTGGAAAATGTTGACCCCATCCAGCGATAACTACACTCTGAAAGTAGAATGATTTTGTGGTCATCAAAAGATTCCGTAAAGAAGACGTTGTTAAATTCTGGTAATTTCTTTATGCGATTTTGCAAAGAAAATTCGGTACGACAAAGACCATGCATGTAAAAAAAATATTGCTATGTTAATTGAGATTGACTAAAGTGAGACTGGCTAACGGATCTGACCGACAGGAAATATAGGAGAAACTGTAAGCGGGAAGGAAGCGATCAATTAACAAACACATGCTCGACAAGAGAAAGAAGAATCGATGGATGCACTGTCAGACGGTCGGGTGGACACACACACGAACATAGGTGTGGTCGAGTATGGACGGGAGACTTGCGCGCGGACAGGTGGCAAAGGAGATTGCAACATATCAAAAATATGCTACTTGTCAACACTGTATGTAGCTCACTAGCATTTACCGGAAGATTGCTTGTCTAATCTGATATCTTTCCCACTCCCGATTCCATAGGCATGCTAAGCTATAATGCTTTCGGGGTTGAACTTAAAATTGTTGAGCTTGCTGATACCGGGAATCTTCCTTGCCTCATCAATGACGAAATCCTCCATGCTGTCAATTACAACTACTCTCACTCTTTCGATGCCTCCGTGGGAAAGAAGAGCTTCTTGGAACTGACTTCCTGTCGTTGCCATGATTTATGTAGACCCTTACGTGGCCTTTACATTTTGCCGCAAGTCTGTCTGCGGCACCTTTACCTCCCTGCGGGTCAGAAAAGTCAATTCCTATAACCTGGACACTAGTAGATTCTGCAGTGGCTGGATACGCTAGGATCGTACATGATGAATGATAGCAACCGGCGTTATCTTGCCTGATATATGCCCTCGTTACTTCCCCGTGTTCAGCTTTAGGGTCTTCAGAACATCCTGCATGATAGCCACAGCTTCAGGACTTCCTTGACTGCACAACTGGATTTCATAGTTGATTCCCTGCCCTTCAAGAAGGCCATTTACGCGCGACGATAGATTTTCACACAAATAATTCTCGGAAAGTTCTTTAAAAAATGTGATAATAGTTTTCTCGACGGATTTTTATATTGTTCTTTCAACCAAGGTTTTTAAAGCAGAAATAAAAGAATTTGAGGCGATTCTTTGTTTACCTTAACATGTTAAGCGTCACGGCTTGGGTCACGCACATGTCAATAAACTTGATAAATTGCATACGTTGTCTATACCATGAATGCTGTGAATGATCCAAATAGCTTTCTTTTCTTCATTTAAGCACGAAGATTTTTGTGTATATTTGATAAGAAGCAAGTCAACATATCATTAATTTAAGTGTAAGTAGCGACGTTTTAGCCAACACTGTGTTGTTTTCGAAGTGTTCTGAAGTTTGTAAATTCCATCAGCCGTGTTAACATGTGTTAAGAGACACGCTGGCACTTAAAACGTATTAAGAAAGATTAAAAGATTAAAAACTACTTTGCTTTACAATCACAGCTTCACAGAAGAAACATAACGATGCTGACACCGTTTAATGGTCATTTAATTTTTTCTGTGTGTTTTCGACGAACTGACTCTATAATTAGCTTGAAATGAACATCGAATTCTGCACATGGCGCTTGGGTGGCATCACGTTTTATTTAACTACCAAGACAAGACTTAATTTCCAACGGCCAAACTCACCAAGTTTATAGTTTGATAAATGAGTTCTCGTCTGATATGGGTTTAATGTCGAAATTTTAGGTACCAGGTTTCGTTTAAACCGGTCAAAGTTAGCCTTCATTTTGTCTCCCAAAAAGACGTGCAAAGTACAGCTTTATAAAAACGGCGATTAAACCCATACCGAAGAGAATTACAAGAAACTTTTTATATGCTTTTATTTTGCAGTTGTATTGTAATTACTGTGCAAAGTTTGATGGTGAATAAACTTGTTTAGCGCTACCAACATCTTTCTAAAGTTGCGTGACGATTTGACCGTTTAGGCAAGGCGAAAACGGCTATTTTGGCGAATTTTAAACCTTTTCAAATTTCAGCCGGAAAAAAATCGCTGGAACTTTAAAATATTTTTTTCGAAACTAGTTCACAGAAAGGGATGTTTTGGTAAAATAAAAGAAATTCTAGTTTTCGTCACCGATTTTCGATTCTCGAAATATTCCGACGATTGTGGCCGCTTTTTTAAAAACCGAACTCACCGGCCGCTTTGTTAAAACCAAAATATGCAATGAAACGGGCAAGGAATATACCAAAATACTGTAGTACAAATGATCATGAAAGTGATTGCTAAAAGGTGAATGCGTGGCACTTGGTAAGTTGTAAGATTACATATGATATCATGTATCAGACGAAAAAACAGTTTTCAAAATTTCCAGTCTGCAGTCTGCATTGTGTACCGAGTCTGCATTTCGTACCCGGTTAGCAGTTTGTCTTTTGTACTGACCGATAGCTAAAATGTGAATTCTGACCATTCACCCAACATCATCCCAGCAGTTCAAAGTAATAGCAAGTAGTTTTAACTGTGTCCGGGAGTTACGCATTGGAATTAAATTCTCTTTAAAACTCATTCAAACGCAATGTATCCACGACTTATTCCGTTTCAAATTATCTTCAAAACTCATTCAAACGCAATGTATCCACGACTTGTTCAGTTTCCTTTCATTTTTGTGTATACAAAGTAGGGAAATGGGAGAAGTTTAAAAGTTGAGCGCCAGAAGCTGTCACTTTTGCACTTATAATTTTACTGTCTCTCTATGTTTCTGTTCCAGTTGAGCGTCACCCTTTAAGAGCAATAAGATAGACAGATAAAGAGAACGACGCTTCAGGTGCCATTACCTGTCAAAGGGTAACGAAACACTACATGAAGAAGAAAGACCGTCCTTAGATATTGCGAAGTTGATCAACAAACTTGTTATTTAAATGAATAAAGGCTGATAGTTTCTAAAGAAACTGTTAGGAGCTGCGTCGGTGGGGGTAACGAAATAATTTGGATATATCAACAAAGTTGAAAAGGTAAATTGGCCACCGTAACGATTACAAAAGCTGACGTTTCGAGCGTTAGCCCTTCGCTAGCCCTTCGTCGTTAGCCCTTCGTCGTTAGCCCTTCGTCGTCGCTCCGACGAAGGGCTAACGCTCCAAACGTCAGCTTTTGTAATCGTTACGGTGGCCAATTTACCATTTCAACTTTGTTGATATATCCAAATTATTTTGTTATTTAAAGCATGTTAATTTTGTGATCTGCGATACATAATCATGTGCTTCGATAAAACTGCTTTACAGTAGAATCGCAAAGCTTAAAGTAAACACGCGCTCTGATTGGTCAATACGTCAACCGGAAGAGAGGGTATTTAGCGTGGAATCGCAGTAATGCATAATGCGATATCGCTGACGTGAGTCGCGAGCAAAAATTATTGTTACGAACGTAAAAACGTAAATTCAACTAGTGCTACGAAAATATGAACAAATATAAACAAATTTATAGAAAACGAATGTCTTCCAAATTTTGAATTGAAATTGAAACTTTTAGAAAATTGGAGGAAACCACTCACGCTCAAAAGTACTAGAAAACGCAGAGAAAAAAGATCAAAATGCCAGAGACAAGGGAAGAAAGCCAAACGACAGTTCTCGCCGAGGAAAACCAAACAAGCGTTACGAAAGAAAACCAAAACAGGTATCAATGCCGAAAAAGGTCAAGCATCTTTTCCCGAAATCCAAACCAAACCTATACAGACGACGAACTGGCCTCTTTTAGATACAACATGGTTTCAAAAAACACTAGACGGCAAATTCACAAATTCGAGTGGTCGCAAAACAGTCATCCAAGCGCTCCGTGATGATTTCGACCCAGTGGAGATATCAGAGCTCACTGGCCACTCCAATCCGGAATCCATATCCAGCTACAGCCATAATCCTCTGGAAAAACAGCGGCGAATGTCGAATAAGTTGGCCGGTTTCAACCCACGCCAAGCACGACAACTACCAACGGCTATTCAAGTCATGCTTTACGGGAGATTGTTCTCAATAGCTCAACAATGCCAGTCGTTCCAGTTACCTGATGGCAGGAGCAGTTGGCGGAATGTTTACTGGAGTAACTTTTGATAATTCTCCAGTAAATATTTCCATAAACTTTCAGTCCAGCATTGACACCAACGAGCGGTTCCCTGCAATGAAAGAAAAACAGTTAAAATTGTGACTTTTAACTGAACTGTTTTTCGCCAGAGTTTACCGCGAAATTCCAGTCTTAATCATTATATTTTGAATACACTTTTTTTTACAACTGTAAAGCACTTACCGGTTTTTTGTAGATCTTGCTTTGATACCGGAACGCTTGAAATTTTCATTTCGCTTGAGGATTTGACCATTCAGTTGTTGATTGTCGGCGCCACATTTTGCCAAGTTGAGTGGTAGCAAATCTCTGTCTTAAATAACTCCGTATTGTGTACTTTTAGTTTTTTTGCTGAAGATTGTAAAATGTGAGGCACCGCTTTCTCCACGAGTTTGAAATAAAAGTGGTTTTCATTCTAAAAATATATTGTTCCCTCTATTCGCTAGATATTGACACCTGACTTTGAAAGGGTTTCCGTTGTTTGCGCACTGGCGTGGCGCACAAAAATACAAAACATCTGGTTTCGCCCAGTGATTTGGTGGCTTTAGCTATGTGATTCAAGAAAAATTCGCGTGGTACAATTAAAATTGTCGACGGTTCAAACGTGAGCGACTTACCTTGCTTTCCATTCCCTTAACAATGACAGTTCTGACAGTTGACTTTAAAATGGCTTTCTTAAGGGCGCGCGTATGGAATAAAAACAAACAATAACATTGCCGTTTTAATTTCTTGTTTTCTTATTTTTATTCAGTTATGCGATTCAAGAAAAATTCACTACCCGACTCGTGAATTCCACGTTAAATTTCACTTGAAAAAATCCATATCGCACTCATCGCTTCGCGATTCGTGCGATTTTTCGCGTGAAATTTAACGTGGAACTCACTCGTCGGGCAGTGAATTTTTCTATAGTATCGCCTAAAGCAAAAATAGTACTCACCATCACGTTACTGAACTTATCATCTATTCAACCATTTGCCTTTGAGTGAATACAGCAGTCAGGGTAGCTCATCATTTGTTCAACTTTTTCTTATCTTATTGGGTGAATACTTCATCGGCAGCCGCTTATCAGCTAATTTTATCACGTCAGGCTTCCCGTACATCAATTGTTTTCATGATAACACTTACAGCAACTTTATCATTGTTATCAAAGGTATAACGCAAATTGATTACGATATGATTCAATACACGAACTGAAATTAGTGAACAGCATGCTACCCTGTGTTAACGTTAACCACAAAACGAAGCTTAGTTTTACTGCTACCAAATAACCTTCTTCAAAGGGCCTTCATTAAATGGCTTGACTAACTACCATTCACTTTTAATGATGCGAATTAGCCTTTTCTCGGCCCCAGTAACATGACTAAAATATGTAGTTTTCACTCAAAAGTAAGATTTAAAAGGCTAATTGTTAGGCACACAAAAGACTGATTACCATGCTAAATGGTTAGCACCTCTTTGTTGTTTATTAAAACTTGTCTAGCTACATGTAGTATTTCGCTGTTCCCTAAGCTGGGTCTTCTCGAGGAGTTACTAATCGTTGTGTGCGCTTAACAATAGAATTTCCTATAGTGGATCAACATAACAATAAATGTAATATGTACAAGCTTAAGCTAAGTGTATAAGCTATGTTTGCTTTCAGTCTCTACCCATTATGTGTTCATCGTACAGCATATAGAAGCTATGATTACACACAGGATTTTTATAAACAGGTATTCAAGTAGAACTCGTTACGACCTAGTATTAAGGCAATCAATTCATTCACTCCTTAAAAACCCGCCAAACTACTAGTGACTTATACTCCTCCAGGATCAAAACTGATAAAACGTGGCTCTCTACTAGCGATTATAAACTCTTCCTATTTATTTCTCAAGCTTCTATTTATTTTTACTGTAGCTGTGTTTTTTTATTACTTCACACCACATACTTCCCATTGATTTTTATGTCGTTACATTTTTCTGTGACGAAATCATACACTAGACTAAACTAAGTTCTCTCTTTATTCGCCTTTTTAATAATAATATCTGATACTACATTGTAGTGGGATCGTGCTCCGCCCAGAAACTTACAGCTGCCATGCTGTCAATGCAAGCATGCTGCAGTTAGGTAGCGCATTGCAATATCGCGAGAAAATTTGCGACCAATTTATTTGTTACAAACCACACAATCCTCACCATGGTGACAGTTATGGCTTCCTCAGCCAATAAACATACAATGAGACAACATCGCTTCTCCTCCTTGGCAGTTGACATCATCCATCCTGATTGAATCAGACCCCTGATCGTATTTGGCCCAACAAATAGCCTGTGATGCATTAAAAACGGCAATTCAGACGACAAACTACATTGGCTTCATTTATTGTCCAATGATCATCACACACCCGGTGTGATAAACTTCTATGCGTCCGTAGTCTCCTGCATCACCCCTTAAGCGGATAGTGGCTGTAAAATGATAATACATGTAAATAATGTGATGCACGAGTAAAAGATACATTTTTTGGTCAAAGAAAACTCTGAGACAAAGCTGTCTCACCGACGCTTGTATCATCGAGGTAGGCTGAATAATCATACGCTTTCGGAATATCCCCTAGCCAAATGTTATTCCCCAAGTGACATTTCCCAATTTTTAAACCTTACGGGCCATAGATAAAAGGCTGCGTTAAAAATTTAAAGTTGTTTTAGAACAAGAAGATTTAAAATTTGAATGTTTGATTCTGCTCTCGCAAAAGGTGTTTCGACTTTCGTTCTCTGTAACTGGTCGCGAAAAAGGATTAATAAAATTTTTCCCTTTAACCTTTTCTTGTTACAGATTTACTGAAATAAGAGATATCACTGGTGTCCATAATATTCGCTTAGTAAAGTATATATTATATAAAAGGCTAAAAGATTAGGAAAAAAGTATTTAAATGTTTGAAACAAGCGTTTTCGGCTGTTTTCCATCATATCACCAAGAGATATTACTGTTTATTGGGAATTGGAGAGGGGGGAAGGCGCATCTTCAAATAAGTTTCCTTCGATTGATTGAAAACTGCTGATGAAGTCGGCCAAAGTCCCCCGAAAAGTGTTGTGATGCTCATTTAATCACATCCAAATGTTAATTTGCTGCATATAGATATTAAATTATTATTTATTATCATTATAAATGACCGGGCGAACATCTACATTCATATAAACCCAACATATTGACACACTGAGCATTCGTCTGCTTTAAATAACCTTACCGTTGCAAGATTTCCCGTCATCAGAGAATCCAGCCACACACCGACAACGATATAAGACTTCAGTGTTCTGACAAGTGGCATTTGGACCACAGACGGAGACAGAAACACTGCATTTATCTACATCTACAAAGAAAAATCGTATTACTAACCTTAGCCTTAAGCCTGACCTAAGTCTTCACCAGAAGCCTAAGGAGATATTGGCTAAGGCTCTTAACGTCGCATACGCAAGTAATCATGGAGTCTGCCACCGTTCATGAAGTTAAACACCCTAAATCTCGTAATACATCTATTTCCAGAGACCTCCGCCAATGTTATCTATTGCATAACTTGCACTTATTCCAAAAAGTTATAGATCGGTGAAATAGGAAGACGACTAGGTGACGTGGAAAGGAATGAAAAGGAACCATCTAAACCAGTCGCGAGACACTTTAATTTACCTAATCATTCTAAACAACATATGGCAATCTGCGGTCTTTCCTTACATTTAGGCAACATGGAAAGCCGCAAAACTCTTAAACAAGAGTTAATCTTTCAAATCGGCACTCTTAATCCGACAGGTATCAACGAACACTTTTCATTCCACTAATTTATTCGTGTTTTTCTCGTTGCCATGTTTCCACCAAAGACGTAGCTCCGCTTTCTGCATATAAAACCATTTACAACCCATAATTCCTCCATTCGCTCTGCCGAAGGGCTAGCGCTCGAAACGTCAGCTTTTTTATTCGTTACGGTGGCCAATTAACAATTTCAACTTATTTGATATAACCAATTACCTTCGTTACCCCCACCGACACAGCACGACAGTTTCTTTAGAAACTTATGTCCTAATGGCCATTATTTCTCCCTAACCGGAGAAACGTAGCAAAGAGTGTCACCAGAGAACCTAGCCACACACTGACAACATTATTAAACGTCAGTATTCTGACAGTTGGCATTTGAATCACAGGCGGGAATGGAAGAACTGCATTCCTCAACATCTCCGAAAAAATTAAAGAGCCAAAAGTAAGGCTCCGATTGATACTTTTTAATAACTCCAAAGCCTTAACTGACAATATCAACCAGCTATTGCAAAGAGTTACTGAGCTGACACTTCGAACGTTAAGCCTTCGAAGAAAATGCAAGAAGAAAGATTGGGGCCTCATATGGATAAATCTAAGCTCTCTTTGTGGAATGGATGTTAATATTCGTTATAACTATAGGATTCAAACCTCTCCTTCCATAAATATTTTGCTTATCCTCTTTCCTGACAGTGAGCTGGTACCTTTTTATTTCCCCATTTCCAGAGAAAAGTTTACATTTAAAACTGAAAATGATTTAGGGGAAAAAAGGGGGAAAGTATGGCCACTGTCTAATGTGATTCCCAAGTTTTTCACAGAGTATTAAATTGTACTGGCTCTGCCAAGATAAAGGATTAAATAAATCTGAACATCATATTTTCATACTAATACCTTCTGTTTTCATATCACAGAAAGCGAATATAATCTTTTCAGGTATCATGGAGAAAAACCAGTATTTTGCACCGACTGTTTTCCCTCCTTCACTTGACTTTATCTTTTTACACGTTTCAGCCGGAAGCTCTGGAATGGACCCGAGAAGCACTAAAACTCAGCGAACTCTTTCTCAGTTTCTTATATCACTCTATTCTTGATTCTTAAATTTTCATCTCTATCTAGTTATTAGCATGAAGGTCCTACCTCTCATCGTTTCTTTTTTATAAAGTAATATCTTTTCAGAGTTCGGAACGAAATCCTCTGGTCGGGCTTCCATGGTATGGTTCCTTAACTCGCGAATGTCTTCGGAAAAGACATAGTTAAAACTTTGGCATCTGATGTCCTGGTAACATTCCCGTAAGCACACAACACCGAATGATGATTTTATGACCTTTTTGAAGATGTGTCGTTGTAGCATCATACCCAAGATCGACACTTTTCCTTTTCGACGCGTTCGAATCCCGTACAGGCCTGATTTTTTTCAGGTCTGATTTTCGCTATTGCTTAAATAGCGCTATCTACTGCGAGGATCGTGCATCATACGTATCTAATACCGCAGTTCAAAATATATGAACTTCATATATTTCATTGTATCTTATTTATCACTTTCACGGGTTTACTACGAATCAACTTAACGGCCTGCTCCCAGTTGGCTTGTTAGCTCAATTGGTAGAGCGCTGCACTAGTATCGCAGAGGTCAGTGGTTCGAATCCCGTACAGGCCTGGTTTTTTTCAGGTCTGATTTTCGCTATTGCTTAAATAGCACTATCTACTGCGAGGATCGTGCATCATACGTATCTAATACCGCAGTTCAAAATATATGAACTTCATATATTTCATTGTATCTTATTAAGCGGTAAGTATGAATTAATTTTTTATATATTTATCTAAAATTGGGCGAATGACTGGATGCATTGGCTGTCTCTAAAGGCGGCGCATCTCAGCTTCAGCATCATGTATAGGAGTATCGTTCACCTTTACTGAAATGGAAACCAAGATAATTTACGGTCGATTGTTTCGTTCTTAGACCACGAAAATGTTGCTGATTTCACGTTGTTGCTTTGCAGAGGGCTAAAAAATGTACGAAGTTAAAATGTTCTCACTAAGCTACTGCTCTGTGCATCATATCTTTTTTTAGCCATTTCTTCGTCGGCGTCGGCGTTGCGGTTTCGTTAAGGTCCTAAATCACAACGAAAGGAGAAGATTGTTTTACATGGCTGTATGTCGCTTTCCTGAAATAAACAGGGTTTACAAGCAAACAACGTGATGATTTATGCAAAAAGAGAAATCGATCGAGAAAGGTTAATGAACACTGAAAAATTAACCGAAAAAGTGAAAGATTAAGGATTGCATGACTGAATATGGGAGAGCAAATATGGACACCGTAGGAAGTTTCACAACCGTTGGGGCCAAATGATTTTCTCGCCTTTCCTCACAAAGTCTTCGCGAGTTGACAAATTTTTGCAGTAGTGAAATTCACTGATACTTTCTCTAGCAAATAACGTCTAGCAAGTACAGTTTAGAAAGAGAAAGCTGAGAGGTTTCAAGGGACATAGAGTTAAAAAACAAACTTACGGAATAGATTGAATATGATTAAAATGAAAAAGATAAAAAGCGTCATGCATGGTACACCTGGTAAAGGCCCTTTATTGACGTATTTTCTAAAAAATAACGCCTGGCAAGTACAATTTATAATAAACTCTCTTTGCAAATTTTTTCGATGTACAAGTTATCCCTTATGTCAACATTTGTATGAATAAATCTCCTTTGAATCAGAATTTTTACTGATAGAGAACTTTCAGCAGCCTGGAAGAAACTCTTAAAGAAAGAAAGTTGCTTATGAAAATTTTAACTTTGACCAAGAGGTGAAAATTCCGCCTACTCTATCAGGAAAGTAAACAAGAAGCGTCTTCCACGTTAACATTTCCCAAACTAAACCTCTGGGAATAACTACAAAAAGCGAATTTTTAAAAGGAAATGAAGTAATGCATAGCACGTAAAATTCGGATAAAATGGGGAAAAAATCCAGCAAGTGATTCTTTAGTTAGTTAAAGACTTAATTTGCTCTGATTTCAATTAAAACACTTGTGTTTCATGTTGAAATTTTGTTCCAACTACGGCCTTAACTCAATACATCACCCACTGCCAAAGCTCACCTTCCTCAATCATAGTCTAACAGTTTTGACAAAACACCCTAAAATAAAATCACAGGGAACCTTGAATGCTTTTCATCAGCCAATTTAAAATCTCCACAGGTTCTTGGTTTGACACTAAGAAACCGTCGTCCGTTTTTAAGAATTTGAGCGAATTCTGACCTATTACGAGAACCACAGAGAAAGAGCTTCGATGAATAGGATAAACGAACAACGGGGGAACAAAAACTCTGGTGTTCTTGCATGGTGAATTTCCGTGATGTTTTTTAACTGTTGTTATTTCTAGGCTTCCCAAAAAACTGAGACCGCTTGAAGTCTATTGTGTTCAATTTATCCAACCCTAAACGTGTTCGCGGCGGCCTAGAAAGAGAATCAGTTTGTTTTCAAAATTGTAAAGCGCCATAGAGCTTTTAGGATATGGCGCTCTAAAAATCTATATTATTATTATTATTATTATTATTTTAAAACCCGCACACCTGCATCTTTAACAAAACACGTGTTTCCTTCGATTATCCATTATTTTTCTCGAGATTGTATTTTACTTTTCTTTCAGCGAGCTGAGACTGCTTGGATGAATTAAAACAGACTGATTCAAGCAGTCATTTCATCGAAATACTTCACGTAAGAGATCTTTATTTAAATCGAAGTCTACAACCGAACCGTGAACCAAATGTAAGCGGAATGTAACTAGTTCAGAAACATGTTTCACGTGTGCGGAATAAAGCTAATTAATTCAAAATTAGGTCTACTGAATTAAAACACAAAAATAAAACATTGGATTGTGAAGCACGTGGCTACAGGAACTAAGGTTGAGCGTTACATATACGAAACAGGAGCAAACAATTATCTAACTCCAATCATGATTCAATGTATCATAATTTAATGTTTCAAGGTACCTGGATGGGTGAAGCCTATTTTAAGACAAAAAAGAGCGAAAGATCTACAAAGGGCATAGCTCATCGTGCATCATTGCAGATACGCAACGGAGATGAGTGTAGTGTTTGAATATTTGTTTACTTAAAAGAAGTTTTATAAGGGTCAAACCTGGAAAACCACGACTTTCGCTGAAATGTTTGTACTAGCCAACGTTCAACAGCTTTATGTCTCTACTGTTTCTTCCCCAGAGGCTACTGTGCCTTGTTAAGTTACTCGTGCCGGTAGTAAGACTACGACCCAGGTAGCACACGTTCACATCATTCACACTCATCTTTTCCCGGCAGTGGTCCAAAAAAAACTCACGCCTGGAAATGAAACCATTTCTACGTATCTCAGAACTCAAGAATCGCTTCGAGTAATCATTGTACCAGCTGATACAGCAGACTCGAGTGCGAGTCGGTATACCTACATCAGTCAAATACGGTACTTGCATTTTGGAAACAGTGGCTTTGAAAAATTAACTCAACTAGTGAGTTATTTAGTATTCTTTCCCAAGAATGTAGCCAAGTAAGCAGTGATCTATCCCCCTCAAATATGGTCGGGTCCAAAGCCATCAATGCATTATATGGCGAAATATCATAGAGCGTAGCTGATGCGCAATGACAAATTTAAAATAAGCCTGTTGTCTGGTCAGACTAGAATGTTCACGCCCAATGGGAAAAGACTGAAATCTAGATTTAACAAGAAAAAAGAAAGTAAACAAACCCATGTTATGCCTATCTCCCTAATATTTCCTTCCAAGATGATAAATTTAAGAAGTGAATGACTACTTCTTATCGAAGTCCAAAGCCAATCAATGCTTTATATGGCGATATATTATTGAGCATGGTTTGATATATCAAAACGTACTCGGCGCCTCGAACTTAGAGCCTATCGTCAACCCCAAACCAAGCTTTGCACTAGGCGAGGGACAAATTGTCATGGTATGTATGTTAACAGGAGGAGAGAATACGGTTGCTTGGCTAAGAATTAGGTCAACTTCGTCTTTTGGCCGGCCCGGAAAACCAAGACAAGTGGAATGGTTCTCAATCCACCTTAAACAAGCAAGAAGAGGTATAATTACTGTTTCCCCGTTTTCTGGATCGTTTGTCGAAGTCACAGTGCACTGTTACTGTAGTTTTGAACGAGCAGCAGATATCCTTATGAGAAGAACGACACGCACTGCTTTTGCAGAGTTCACATCTTTTCTCTGCATGCAATTCGTTTTATGCCAGTTTCAAGGTAATTTCTGTAATTAATCAAACAATCTATAGCGATTAAAATAGTAAGGAAGAGAAAACAAATACGATTCAATCTTTCAGCGTCTTAAAAAATACTTATAAATCATTTAAAATCCTGACTTCCTTTTAAGGCAATTGTCACCTCGACCGGTTCCTTTCCACACAAAGCCCCAAGTGTTTATAGATCATCAGTGTGGTATCAGCGATTAACGATAAAAATACGCCTCTGAATTTCATGAAATAGGTTTGACTATAACTCATTTTGAAAACAACATACGGTCAACCGAAGAAAATTAAGTAAGAGTGCAGGGAAGTTGAAATCTTATCAACAGTAAAATACAATAATGTTGCAGCAGGCAGTGGTTTTAATCACCGAACTAGGTTTACCTTTCGTTCTTTTTGTCCTAAAATGAGCTTTATCAAACGAAACAATAATTCACTAAATAAAAATTTAACTCAATAAAGATCGGAGTTAAGTAATTGTTTGCTCCTGTTTCTTACATGTAACACTTGGCCATAGTTCCTTTAGCCACGTGCTTCGCAGTCCAAAGTTGTCGATCTCGGTAGACTCATTGTGAATTAATTAGCGTTGTTCCGCACACGTGTAACATGTTTCTGAACAAGCAACATTAATTCAGCGAACGTTTGGTTCGCGGTTTGGTTGAAGACTATATTTAAACAAGGATCTCTTAGGTGAGGTAATTACAGCCTCCTTTTGAACGAAATGGAAATGGAGAAACCCAGTGAAACGCTTTGTAAACAATCATTATCAAGAGGTGCTGACTATCCTGCCAAGTTATATCGCCATTGTGGGAGCGATGCAACAATTTCAAGACTGCAATCACCTTTAGTGATACAGCAATATGAACGGTAAGATGATATTATGTTAAATAAGCTGTAGACCGGATGTAAAATGCGAAACAATTGAGTTTGCTTGTGAATGTGTACATTTTCGAATAACTAACGGCACCGTCAAATCAGCTCATTTTGTCCAACTTTAAAATTTGATTAAATCGCAATGAATTATTACCCCAAAAAATCCGTTGGAGATCGAAAAGAACCACACTTCGCCTTCCAAAAGCCAGATTTTCAGTGGATTATTTTATTTACCACATCGTTAAATAACGGGTTACTTTTGACCCATTTTTAATCTTGTTAGAAGCGGGTCGGACAAATTCAATTAGATTGTGTAAGTAAATGATCAAAAATTGCTCAAATTGCAGTCAACACATGTATTGATGTTGTTTTTAAAGACTTAGTACTTTTTATCGGTCCAAGTGTTTTCAATTCGTGGCGCGACGCTCCGAGATTCGTCTGTAATTTTGAGCTTCAGAAGCGACATTTTGGCGAAATTCAGTTGTTATCGATTTCTCCAAAATAAATCGATATTCAGCCAAACGAAGTATGTAGTGCTTTGTTTCACCATAAGGCCGACCTAACTTGACAATATGAGCTGAATCGATTTTTTGGCTGTTGCCACCATATTTTGAAAATGTTCGATTTTTGGCCACATTTGCTCTTAAACTTTACACTTTCTGAAGAAAACAGTCTTGCTGTTCTACTATTCACTTAAGTTTTAGAATATTCTGGCTTAGAACATAGCTAGCACAGCCGCGCAATCCAATTCATTATACGTAAGCGTGCTCAAAATCCTGATAGTGCACGCTGATAGCGTGAGCAAATCGCTTCGCCAGAAAATTTTTTTTACGCGCGAGCGGCCATTGTTTGCGCGGGGAAAAATAATATACCTTGCGACAATAATGTATACAAACAGAGACTCGGCCCACCAGTCCCAAAACGAAGACAATTTTCCGACCTTTTCCCTTGGGTTAGAGTTCTTAAATGTGGCAGAAAAAAAGAAAAACAACGGGAAAGGAGACTCGGCATCAGCGCCGTCACGATTCGCTTCACTGTCCGAGGGTGAAATGCAACAAATTTTGACAGAAAGACACTCTGGTAAAACCAAACAAATGACAAATTGGTCTGTTTCAACCTTCAAAGGTAAGCTTAAATTTTTCCGTTTTAAAATTGTTAAATATATATTTACAGTTGTTCTCGGGAATAATAAAACTCAAGGAAAAATTGTTTGCAAAAGGATTAACACATTTAATTACATCAAATTACAGACGTAGCAATAACAGTCTTTCTGTCTGGTTTTCCTTCACGAAAATAAGTTTTAAATGGTTTCTTTTTAAACTCAAAGAAAACTTGTTTTTATTTTAGCTTGGTGTAACGAGAAACAAATACAAACTTCAATGGAAAACATGACGGTAGGACAACTGGACACAAACCTGCGCAGGTTCTATGCCGAAGAGAGGAACAAGTCCGGGGAATCCCACAGCAAAACCTCTCACCTTGGTTTCATGCACTCTTTTGAGAGATACCTGAATGCACCAACCCTAAGCAGAGGGCTCAAACTGAGTTCAGATCCTCGATTTAAACGATCAAATGAAATGTTAAACGCTCAGATAGTCCGTTTGAAGCTCCAGGGCAAGGAAAATGTCACCCACAAGCCAGCCATAGAGAGCGAAGACTTGATTAAGTTGAAAGCCTCGCCTGCCATTGCACTGAATAATCCACTCGCCCTCCTCCGCAATGTATGGTTTCACGTTATTTTATTCTTTTGTCGGAGAGGAAGAGAAGGTCAGAGGCAGCTGAAGAAAACGAGCTTCAAGTTTGAAGTTGATGCGTTGGGAAGAAGATTTGTCACAATGGCGCATGATGAAGCGACAAAAAACCATCCCGGAAGAGTGACTGATGTATCCAGCAACGAGAAATTGGCAAGAATGTATGAAACACCTGAAGAGAACGACGGATACAAAGCTTTGAAGTTTTACATGGCCAAACTCAATCCTCGGTGCGATGCTTTCTTTCAGTATCCGAAAAAGAATTCTAAGGAGAAATATGACGATAAAGTTTGGTTCGACGCCCGACCAATTGGTGGCAACAAACTCGACGGAATGATGAAAAGCATCAGTGAGGAAGCAAAACTCTCCAAAATGTACACCAACCACAGCGTCAGAGCCACCGAAATCACCTTATGGTCGAATGCTGGTGTAGAGAACCATCACATAATGGCAATCTCTGGTCACCGTGGCGAACAGAGTCTTTTACATTACAACACGCAGCCCTCGAGATCTCAGCCTCGCACCTGCAGCGAAGTCCTTTCGAAAAGCTTGACCTCTGACAGATCCGAATCTCTTGCCACTGTCACTGCCATAAACATAAAGAAAGAAGTGTGGGAAAACGGCCTCGTTGTGTCCACTGCAAGTGACAAAACCACAAGCGGCTTCGGATCTTTCTTTAACAACAGCACCGTGCAAAATGTCCACATCACTCTTGGATCAAATTTTAGCCACACTTGTTGACGTTTACTGTTATACTGTTCTCAGTGTTTACTCAGACCGTTTTGCGATGGTCTATTTCCGGTAATCGATATACTTTTTGAAGTATTTTGACTTATACGTATGATGCACGATCCTCGCAGTAGATAGCGCTATTTAAGCAATAGCGAAAATCAGACCTGAAAAAAATCAGGCCTGTACGGGACTCGAACCACTGACTTCTGCGATACTAGTGCAGCGCTCTACCAATTGAGCCAACAAGCCAACTGGGAGCAGGCCGTTAAGTTGATTCGTAATAAACCCGTGAAAGTGATAAATCAGATACAATGAAATATATGAAGTTCATATATTTTGATTCATTGTATTCATTGTATTCATTGTATCTGATTTTGACTTATGTTAACTCTTCTCTTGCGCGAAGTGTTCGTTTTCTCAGAGAAACAGAAAATGTGGCGTGTTGTAAATTAACCAATTAAACCGCAGAGTTTCTTCTCTGTCGTTAGGAGAATTTTATATTTAATCAGGAAATAACTGTTAAATAAAAGATCTATTCTTGAGCTTGATTTCTTTTTTAAAAATAAAGAATTAAGTATTTAAACTGCAATAAAATAAAGCTCGAGCCTTAAACAGAAAACTTGAAATAAAAACTATTTCCTATTTTGCTTAAACACGAAGGCGCGCTATAAAAGTGGTCTTAGGTCCCACTGGACTATTTGTCAATCAACTGTCGTGTGATGTAGAACTCTAAGAGTCAATTCAGCTTGAGCTACAGCTACTCCAAAGCAGTGAACAGCAGGCGCATCCCTCAAAATTGTTTTATGTCTTCATCGCAATACAAGAATTTTTGAGATTTGTCAAGTTCCTTTCTCCTGAGGAAACTGTTTTTATTTGTGGCGGTAAATTTGAGATCGAAGTAGGTGGTTTGCACGTTACCTCATGCCACCATGCTGGTGGAAGTAAAGAATAGATATCTCATTAGCTCCTTTTGTTCGTCTACCAGCATTTAAATTTGACCCGCACACGTCAACGGTGAGTGACAAATGAGCCTAGGTCTTCCCAGGGAAGACTTCCTTATATAGCGCGCTTTTGTGTTTAATATTTCGCTTACCGCGAACAATCAATTCTGATATTGTTGTCCGTTCTTCGTGTCAGATTTGATGCAAAATTCCACCGGCTATGTTCTAAAACAATTCTTTCATGCTTCTAGCTGTGCGCTATCGAGTTATGGAGCACTTAGGAAGTTCGGAGAGCACTCAAGAAGCTAGAGTTGCCCTCGGCTATCGCCTCGGGCAACTCTTACGCCTCTTTCGTGCTCTCCAAACTTTCCGCGTGCTCCATAACTCGATATAGCACGCTAAAGCATGAACCAATTGTTAATTCGAGTTCATTTATTGTTACTTCTGTTGTTATCATTGCTGCGAGTACCAGGTACTGCCCGCAACTGTGCTCCATCAGCTAATCAGTGGTGCAATATCGCAGATTGCAAACTGGTACCGGGGAAAGATTATAAACAAAATAAGAGCCACAGTTCCTCACTTCCATATTGATGCTCCGGTGACAACAATTTAAATTCCAATAAAAGCAGACCTCTCTTGTAACTTTTCCGTCCGCTGTAGTAGGATGGACTCCGTTTAGCCAACAAGTTGAGTGGGTACCACACCTGTAAGTAGGTGGGCAGGCGGTAGGCATGCGCGCACCAGCAGCATCCTTGAAACGATACCAACCAGAGAGGAAGTTATCACACGAGAAACATTTCTTAGTGTTATTGGTCCGTCTGTCACTTGTGCTCACTACTTGGTAATCTTCACATTCTTAAAAAGATATTTTGAAGGGTTATCATTCGTATATCTAATTATTTAGGGCGATTTTATTAAAATAATAGATGCGATTAAAACGATACATTCACCGTGTCCGCCGGTCTGATGCTTATTTTACTTTTTTTGCTCGTATCTAAGTAAAACGACACGAGGTATTTCGGCACTATAGCGATCAGAAACAGGGAACCAGCTATGTTTCCACTTAAACACTATGAGTCATTTCAATTTCTTAAACAAAGATACCAAAAGAGGTTGTTTATGATGACTGATGGTTCACGAGAAATCCCATATATACACGTAATGAGTATGATAAGAACGAAAAATGGTCAGTATTGGGGAGAAGTGGTCGATTTTTTGAGAGGCGGTAGCAGACTCAAAGATAACTCTTAAAGGGTCTTTTCGAAGTCCTCTTCTAATCTAGAACTCAAAATCCGTCGCTTAAGATCACTTCCTTAGTCTTTCATCCTGAGCTTTTCCGAATATCAAACAGATCTGTTGGAATGACTTCCGCTAAAGGTACAACCCTGGAGGTCTCTCTGATCCTCTACCAGGAAAATGTTAAATTATGTCATCGATAAATTCGGAAAACACCTTTGAAGAATAAAGCTTTAGTGAAAACTCAGATTAGCAAAGAATGCACTGCACTTTATTTACACTGTACCTTTCGGTTGCTGGCAGCTTATTTTCCCATCTCCTATGTATCCAACATTACAATTACAGCTGTATGACCCTTCTGTGTTGATACAATACGCAAGGTCAGGAAGACAGTCATGGGATCCTTGAGTGCATTCGTCAATATCTGATAATGAGAGAATATACTTTATTAAAAGAATAGACACCGTCGTTATGTGCCCTGGACTTCGCTTAAAATCAGGACAAATAAATGGCATCAATTAAGTAAAATCAAGAGCTTCACATTGGCTGGAAGTGGACTTTGTACGCTTAAATATGATCCTCTGGATGAACAAATAGACGAAAACCTTTCAAAACATATAGACGAAAACATATAGACGAAAACCTTTCATGGAATATGCACATTGAAAAAATAGCCAAGAAAATCGCATCGGGCATTGGAGCAATTAAACGTTGTAGGCCTTTTGTTAATCGAACCACGCTTGAGTCCGTTTTCAATGTCTTAGTTCAACCGTACTTTAATTACTGCAGCGAGGTCTGGGGGAATTGTAACAAGGGTCTTTCGAATAAGCTCCAAAAGTTGCAAAACCGGGCTGCCCGTATTCTGACCTTCTCCAGTTATGACACAAGCGCTGATCCTCTTTTTGTGCAACTTAACTGGAGACGGTTAGATACTCAGCGACAAATACAAGTGGCCACCATGGTCTATAAATCTATACATGGTCTTGCGCCCGACTATCTTGGTTCTCTTTTCACTAAATATGATCCTCCATATAATCTAAGGAACTCTGAAAACAAACTAGCTGTTCCATTGCCCCGCACCAATTTCCTGAAAAATAGCTTTAGCTATAACGGTGCGGTTATCTGGAATAGCTTGTCCCCTGAATTGCGGCAAGCAAAATCACTTCAATCCTTCGGAAATAGTTGTCGCAATTTCTTCGTCTGAATCGACAAAACACACACGGCATCTATGTAAAGCAGAATT
Organism: Stylophora pistillata; assembly: GCF_964205215.1. Classification (NCBI taxonomy): domain Eukaryota; kingdom Metazoa; phylum Cnidaria; class Anthozoa; order Scleractinia; family Pocilloporidae; genus Stylophora; species Stylophora pistillata. The sequence continues at coordinate 32,448,867 of NC_142520.1, forward strand.
TCTTTATTTTTTTTTTTTTCTATTTCACTTTTAAATTTTAGATCATGTTTATATAGATTAAAATAGATTGTAACTGTAATAATAGATTGTAATAATATTATCATTTTATCTGATAGATTTACCGTGTCTAAATAAAAATAAAGTTCAAGTTCAAAGTTCAAGTTCAAAAAGGAATCTGATCATACAAGAGAAATCAAACTAGCAAGATGTAAGAAGTAGGAATAAAAAACTCTAATTAGACAACCATCTAAAGAAAGATCGAGTAAATGACGAAATAAAAAGAAATTAGAGGAGCATAATATATCAAAAAATATATCTATATTCGCTTTAAAAGTTTACCGTTTTCGTTTTACCGTTTTCATTGTACCGTTTTACCATTTTTCCTTGTAAATCCCGACTGGCATGTTGAGTTGTTCTTGCATGGAGCTTGAACGCAAAACTTCATTAAAAAAACCAGTTGCGTGAAAGAGTACTCACTTTGCTTGCAGAGCTAAATTTGGAAAAGGGCGTTTGTAGATAGGCTATCAAAGAGTAAAGTATCTTTCCCAAGAATAGTACAAATTGACCTTAGTCAGCGCTCAATGAATACCGTTACGCTTTGAGAGGGATCTAATTGAATCAGCTCTCCAACCTAGTATATCAAAGTTTAAGTATAAGTAAAGTGGGTAATTCTATAACACGTTTTAAACGGTTAGATTAAAACTACTTTATACAAAAATGCTCTAAGACGACTAACTCATACATTTTGACCCCAGCAAAAATAGTATTGGTATTTATGCTTTCTTAATTAGGAGAAAAACAGCGATCAGTTTTAATCAAGCTGAACAACGACCGAGACAAATTTTTTGCCTTTATTAATGGCTTTGGGGCCATAGTGTGTATATATTTTTTTTCAAATATGGATAAAAAGAATATCCACCCCCCCCCCCCCCCCCATTTTCATCAATCGCCGAAAAAGCGAGAACAGAGGGATTGATATATGGCATCTCGTACCTTCGTTCCATGGTATACAGAATTCATTGTTAACACCAGATCATTGTCGTATTCTTTACCCGTTGAGTTATTGGGTTCACAGTTGTGTGGTCTTGCTTCAGTTTGTCCAAAATAAAAGTTGACGCTAGCACAGTATTGGTTGAGGCAACAACGATATTCACACGTGTCCTTCTCAATCACACTGATGTTTGCTATGGTGTGATTAACAAGACGTTCTCCCACAAAGAACAGAGTGGATGGAAATGCTAAGATAGGGCATTGATCTAAAGAGTCGAATAATTAAAAGTGAAGATATAAAATACTTGTCTATAATAATCTAGGGACTTACATGTTATTAAGTGTCTGTAACGAAAACACGTCTCGAAAACAAAGTTCTTGATCTGCTTGACAGTTGTCTTGGTAAATGTTTAAACCTATTCACAATGAGAAACATTAAGAGATACGAGTAGTCAGTCCTTTTTGGCGAGGTCCTTTGTAATAGTAAAAAAAACGGTAAAAAAAAATTGGAAATTAGCACGTCAGGGAAGCTCTTGGGGTGAAATCTATGCAACGCGGGAGCTCCTTCACTGAGGCACTCGAAGAGTGGGGACAACGGACTAAGCCGACGAGTTTGACCTTGCACGGCTGAGCGGTTTCCAGCCGTCAAATTTTAATCTCAATTAGGCGTAACCGATGAGAGTCCCTATCTTAATTACCAGTGAATCTTCATGTCATCGCAACACACGGGTGATCTCAGAAAACTAAATCATTTCAAATTTCGAGACGCATAATAAACGGTTAATCTGTAAAATGTTTCCAAAGAAAAGCCTACCATCTGGGCAGGATAAAACTTGCTCAAGAGGGAACACCAAAGCGACAAAAAACAAGTGGCGTCAAACTGTTATGTCCTCAAAAACGAAATAAAACGAAAACTTTCTTGATGTTAGAGAGCTTTTAGGCAATCGCAGAACTTGACGGCAGTTCTCGAACTTTGATTGTAATAGGCGTCCAATTTTTAGGTTATTCTTTGTAGTAACATTTTAGCCAATCATATTTAGATGTTTTAAGGATATTCTACCGTCCGTCACAAGGACGCTGTTTGACTAGTTGATGTGTACAGAAATAGTTAATTATGTTTTCTGTTTTTCGTTTTTCTCCACGGGCACATATAACCTCCTTTCACCCGCACGCTTTCGAAACATTTCATTTATCCTTTTCCGAAATAATCTTGTGCATAGCAAGGAGCTCTAACGTTTAGTTTATTTTAAAGATTAAAAGTAACCAACCCTTGAAATTGATAGGATATTTGAACGCATTTATTCGAAAACATTATTTAAAATTACAATTTTGAACCAAGAGTTTTAGATCAAATAGCTTCTTCTTTAATGTGGCAGTGCCTTGTTCTTACAACCTACTACCTCCATTTACTGCTCTAACTTCAACAAATATTTCCCTTTACTATTACAAAAAATTAAGCGCTTATACTCTCACTTGGTTGTGGTTTCTTAACCTCGGGAGTTCACATCCCATCTGTGCTCTAAAGGGAGAATACACCTAACTGTGAAATAAACAGTCTGAAGTATCAACAGCTAATTTAAAAATTCCAAAAGCTTCATGCAAATAAAGCGCTTAAATATTGGAATCAAAGAAACATCGAATTATACAATGTATCAATAATAAACCCCAAAATATCTTAGTAATTTGGATATATCAACAAAGTTGAAATGGTAAATTGGCCACCGTAACGATTACAAAAGCTGACGTTTCGAGCGTTAGCTCGAAACGTCAGCTTTTGTAATCGTTACGGTGGCCAATTCGCTCGAAACGTCAGCTTTTGTAATCGTTACGGTGGCCAATTTACCATTTCAACTTTGTTGATATATCCAAATTATTTCGTTACTCCCACCGACGCAGCCCCAAACAGTTTCTTTCGAAACTATCAGCCTTTATCCAAAATATCTTAGTTGAAACTATTA